>NC_088372.1:17699988-17724988 GCF_034508935.2 Berghia stephanieae | reverse complement strand
CTTATTAACTTCCTGGTCATTGACGTACTGTGAGAAATAACCAATCCTTCCCTTTTGATAATGACCAAATAACACACACAGACACAAACATCAACACACGCACACACATAAACACACACACACACACACACACAAACACACACACACACACACACACACTCACGTACTAATATTAACCATTCACTAGCGAGGTTCGAGTTCACACTGACGAGTTTATTGATTTATACGACGCTAGCCTATAGATGGATCGAAATTGAAGCCACTCAGCTCTGTGTTAAATTATTTAACTCCCTCCTTACCAACTATGGGAAATCGTCACATTCGTTACAATACAACCAACATTAAGGAAAATTAACAGTGTGAAGTAGAGCATGTTTTGCTAAAGAAATTATGTTTGGCAAGAGTTTTCTGATATTATCTCTGAGGCGATAATAAATATATTTTTGTGTAAGTTGGGTGTGAAGTTTTGAGGAAAATCCTGAAAATTGTTGTTAAGGAGATAGTTAAAACAGTCATTTTAAGGATTGGTTCTCACTACATTCGATCAACAAGACTATAAACGTTTAAAGTTAAAAATCGTTTTGTGTGCTGGTACGAGTATTTTACCTATACTCATAGAAACAGAGGGTCTTGATTGATCAGTTAGTAGAGCAGTAGGTTCGGAATCAATGCGATCGGCATCGAGTCCAGATTCTTTACTCATCTCCTTGTTCACCGACCAATAATTTCTTGACTAGATCTATTATCGCTTTATATCTATAAAAACAAAGACAACACGTCACCTTAATTCAATTTTGCCACATGGTGTTCGAATTTTTAACGCGCAACTGGGATTTAAATTAAATACTATCTTTTAAATATACACACGCAAGTTCGGACTAAAGGCCAGAGGTATGGCCTATCTCAATTTATCAAATTAATATATAAAGTGTTACTATTGGATGTATACATTGTCGCCATAGATTCTCAACTTTGTATTTATACATTTTTATGCATGCCACGTCTGTAAACGAATTTCCATTTTTTTAATGAATAAAGTATATTATTATTATTATTATTATTATTATTATTATTATTATTATTATTATTATTATTATTATTATTATTATTATTATTATTATTATTATTATTATTATTAGATCTGACGGAAGCTACAAGGGAAAGCGTCCTGTTCAATGTCTAGATGTTATATTATTACTTTCATATTATCCATACTTTTACCATCTAGTAATTTGCTAACTTGTTATCATCTGTTCAACGTGTCTGTACAAAAAAAAATGTGTCCTTTGGATGAATAAAGTATTATTATTATTATTATTATTATTATTATTATTATTATTATTATTATTATTATTATTATTATTATTATTATTATTATTCATCATATCATCATCATTATTATTATTATCATTATCCGTTTTGGTAAAATAATCCGAATATCCGCGAACCAAATTTAACATACCAATATACAAAACTCTGCGTAACATTTAACGTTTATAGTCTGATTGATATGGTTTTTATTGAGAACTAATCACCAACAGTCTGTTTAAAAATACTAACAATGAGCTGTGTGACGTCAACTTCGTTCCTTCTATATAGAATCTCCCAATTTTATGTCTCCCTACGAATATTCTGACTTTAGTACCTATCAATCTGTTTATCAATATTATCGATCCATCAAGCATATCAATGAAAATCAATGAAGCTTATCTACACTATATTCACATATTATGTGCTATTAAGAAGTCATTGAGACATTTTATTGAAGCTCTCATACTGAATATGTTTTTATCATTGTGGGGTTGGTTCAATCTATTTCAATCAATTATATAAATGAGATTTATTCCCTGCTGAGAATAAATCTCATTTATAGAATTTGCACCGTCACGATTATTTTTTTAAAAAGATAAAATCACTGATGCGTGACTTCTTGTTGGTAGAAAAATCCGTTAACTCACTCAACCCTAACACGGACTATATCTGTAGTTTACCCGGGGTTACTTTTACCCCAAGTGCCTGTAGATAGTATGCGCTTGGCTAAGAAGCTCATAACATTGCCATCCGGAAGTTTAACGGATCGACACACAAAACTGTATGTAACCATGAACATTTATAGTCAGTTTAATATAGTTTAGTGAGAATTACTCACAAACGCGGATGGCAAAAAAACAATAACAAAGACCTGAGTTACGTCAACTTCGAACTATCTATATATTTCATTTTTCTGAGACAAATTATAGCAATGACTATGAAAAATGTTTTTTTCTCTTCTTGAGGAAACTTTTTGTCTAAAATCAAATCCCTATCTCCACTGAGTAAAACTGTTTTTGATATTTGAAAATCCATTCATAAATAAACAAGTTATGTAGTTTCAAGGTGTCATTTATTTGGATGACCCGCAAAGAGGAAAAAAAAACGCGAAAATATGGGATGCTTTTTCGGCATTTTTTTTCGACCTTTGGTTGTATCTTGCGTAATAAGTGGATTAAAAGATTGAAACTTGAAGAGCAAATTAGGATGGTGTTTTGTAAAATACGGGAAAAGTACTCGTCATAGTCATATGAAATTTTACAACCAAAAAGAAGAAATGATCATGTATTACCTTGTCAGCGACAAAACCTCCACGCCCGGTAGTTTTAGAAATATTTTACTCCAAAGAGTAAAAATCTATTTTTAACGGTCTTTTGGCAATCGCACGAGTTTTGTCGCTTGACATAATCTAAAATGACTTTTTTTCTAACTGTGTGCCAACTTTCAGTCATATTCATCAATAAACAGCGTCGTAATTAATTTTTTAAAATAGCATTTACGAAACGGCTTCGTCCCATATTTTGACGCGAATTCGGGCACTTCGTAAGCGAAAAAGAGGCCCAAAGATTTGTGCGGGATAGTCATTGCTACAAATTATAGGCGTAGTATCAAAGCTAATGTTTTTAGTTTTTACATGCTAATGGTAGTTGAATAAAACTATCTATGTACATGCTCATTTTCAATAGATTAATTTTGCAATTTCTAAAAGTAGGAAAAATCTCTAGGATTGATAGAGTTAAAGTCTAACGTATTATATATTAACGGTGCTATGATCAGCCTAGCAAAATGTATATGCATGTGTTTTGTGTATTTATTTTTATATGTTGGTGTATCTCTGTGTGTGTGTGTGTGTGGGGAGGGGGGGGGGAATGGGGTATTTGTTTAAAAAATATTTTTGGTTGTTCTCGTTCCTTTTATTTTATTTTATTTTTTTGGTGGGGTGGGGGGGGATATATAAAATTTTCATATATATATATATATATATATATATATATATATATATATATATATATATATATATATATATATATATAATATTACATTTTAATTGCAAGAGTTCTAGCACCCAACAGTGATTAAAATCACCTACCTTTTGAAATTTCTTGCAAGTAATTCGCTTCAACAGTCGTAACGTCACTTCCCTCGTAATGACGCATGATAACTTAGTAACACTGGCTCTAAATTATCGGAACACTGGCGCCGCCGTTATGATCTATTTCTCCGACAAGCATAAAAGCGTATCCAGAGGAAATAAAAATCATTATAAATCTGATCATGTTTTAACTTTTTCACATCCTTATCACAAGATATATGAACATTTCTAGCCAGCATGAAGAATAAAAAGTACCGATTTTCTTTGTTTGAATCCAATTGATAGTTCATCCGCCGTGACCGACATCCTGTCTTGAGTGGTACTTGTAATAGACACTTAGATAACCACGCCTATCGGACAGTCATCATACGGTAAACAATGGCCGTGATTGGTTGACATAGCAAACTACACAGGATTTACTATCGATGGTATGTGTCTTAGTAAAATACCCACTGTTATACCGCTTGATCAACAGAACCAACACAGAAAACTTTGCATCAACTAAAATCGTTTATAATATGGTCGAGAAAATTGTGTGATAACTCGCCACCTATATGGCGATATAAAAACAATAAAACGACCAGAGAGAGGTCGATTTCATTAAAGTTATTGTTTATAGGGAATGAGATTAGCGGAGGAGTAGCGTCCCTTGATTGGACGTCACCCATAGTCTGTGACGTCACCGGCGGAAAAGTTATTAGAGAGAGAACGTCATGGTGGTTGTGCGCATGCATCTCTCGTCCTCGCTTCCGGTGAAAGCGGCTTGAGACACTTCAAAACCAAATTGACGTTCTCTCTGTAAGGTGACGTCCAATCAAGGGACGCTACCCTCCGCTAATCTCATTCCCTATAAACAACCAACAATGTTTGTCCGAGTACGCGTGAAGGCGTGTCACAAATTCCATGTTTTGATTGTTTAAAAATTTACTGGTTAATTACTAAATGGTGTTGTTCTAGCCTTTTCTTTTCTTTATTTGTGTTATTATCAAAAAAACATTTTTTAAAAAAATGAGCTTTTATATAGTGCAATATCCACTAAACGTGCTCAAAGCGTTTTACAAAGGGTCCCTGGCCAACAGCAAAAACATAACATGTGGAACGAGACATGACGCCTGTCAGGCGATATTATCATTTTTCCGGACAGAGACAACGCTGTTATCGGCCAGGTACAAATTTTACACATGAGTACGGTGAGAGAATATGAGTAAAAAGCCTTCTCCAAGGACTCAACTTTCATACCACTAGACCACATAGCCACACGCGATACCTTCTACATCATTAAACAAAGAATAATTGCTGTAAGATAACAAATAGATATACGAAAGAAAAAGAGAAATAATGAAAGAACGTTGTCTTTTATAATCTGTGAACCTATGACCTGGTTTTAGTGTACGGCTATGTGGTCTAGTGGTATGACACTCGCTTTCGGATCGGAAGGTCCTGGGATCGAGCCTCGTGCTCGGCGCATAGTTGAGTCCTTGGAAAAGGCTCGTTACTCACTTTCTCTCACCGTATTCAGGTGTAAAATGAGTACCTGGCCGTTAACAGCGTTGTCTTTGTCCGAAAAATTGTAATATCGCCTAACAGGCGGCATGTCCCGTCCTACATGTTAAATGTTGCTGTTGACCAGAGACCCCTTGTAAAACGCTTTGATCACATAATTTAGTGGACATTGCGCTATATATAAGCTCATTTAATTTTAATTTTAATCAAAAAAAAAAAAAAAATAGAATAATTGCTGTAAGATCACAAATACACGATTAAAAAAAGAGAAATAATGAAAGAACGTTGTCTTTTATAATATGTGAATCCATGAAGATGTTTTTGGCCCGGATATTGCATTGCGTAATGTACAATTCTAACGCTTTTGCTTTTGGGAATTTCCGGACGTGTTCCCAACCACTGCACGTACGAGTTTGCGAGTTCGCGTTGGGAACAAAGTTCGAAAGTTCCAAAACGCAAGTAGGAATGTAAGAAATCATTTATTCAACCCTTCAATCGATTCATATTTAGTCATCTTTGAATTAAAGACACCTTCAAAAATATTTAAATGATACTCATTTTTTAAAGAATCTGATTCCTAGTGAACTCTTAATGATTTATAATGTGACGTCACAAATTATTATTGTAAACTTGATATCATTACGCGTTACTATTTATGGAGAGGGCTAGAATAATACAGATAAATAAAATATGACGTGAAATGTTTTTGTATAGACATTTATTTATTCATTCATTAATTTAACATTTTTGAAAGCGATAATGGGAATGTAATTTACGTAACGTAATTAGATACAATCTGCGTAAACAACCAGTCATTATATAATATCGTATAACTTTGTAATTTATCATAAGTATCTATCATCATAATATCATTCCTTTCACCAAAACGTCACATAGTAGAAATCAATAAATAGTTTTCTATGGGGGTTCTTGTCTCAATGCCAAAACAGGACGGTCAGTGATATATCTAGATAAATAGAATGTTATTATGATACCATTAAATCTAAATAGCGTCGTGTTTTTATTGAATCGCGTATCAAATCAAATTAGCTGTCATGCTCTAATACAATTTAAAACACTAGAGATTTATATAATATATATTAAATTATATATATATATATATATATATATATATATATATATATATATATATATATTAATTATAGATAGATAGATAGTATGCGCTTAGTTAAGAAGCTCACAACATTGCCATCCGGAAGTATAGTAAATCAACACACAAAACTATGTGTAACCTTGAACGTTTATAGATAGTTCGAAGATGACGTCACTCAGGTCTTTGTTATTGTTTTTTTTTGCCATCCATGAGTAATTCTCACTAAACTGTATTAACCAGACTATAAAAGTTCATGGTCACACAAAGTTTTGTGTGTTGGTCCGCTCTACTTGCGGATGGCAATGTTGTGAACTCCTTAGCCAAGCGCATACTATCTATAGTCTGGTTAATACAGTTTAGTGAGAATTACTCATAAACGCGGATGGCAAAAAGCAATAACAAAGACCCGAGTGACGTCAACGTCATTCTCTCTCTCTCTCTCTCTCTCTCTCTCTCTCTCTCTCTCTCTCTATATATATATATATATATATATATATATATATATATATATATATATATATATATATATATATATATATATACCTGCACCTAAACGTGTTTAAAATCATGACATAGTGAGAAGTTCCCACACCTTTTGAAATTTCTTGCAAGCAATTGATGGTTCCTCCGTGACCTCCTGTTGCTATGGATGTCAAGCTATTTTTACTATTATCTTATAGTATGAGTCTCGAGTTATTCAATCGACATACAGTGCAGAGACTTTTGATAAATATGTCAATAGGATTCAATAGTCGTAACGTCACTTCCTTCCTAATGACGCATGTAACTTAGCAACACTGCCTCTAAATTATCGGAACAATGGCGGACGCCCGTATGAAATATTTCTCCGTGGAGCATAAAAGCGTATCCAGAGGGATAAAAAACACATAAATTTGATCATGTTTTGACTTTTACACATTCTGGTCACAAATATGAAAAGTTCTAGCCAGCATGAAGAATAAAAAGTAATGATTTTCTTTGTTTAGAACCAAGATGTCCGCCGTTGCCGAGTGGCGTGACATCAGACTACTGAATCGAATTAGCGTAGACTATCTATAGATAGTTCAAAGATGACGTCACTCAGGTCTTTGGTTTGTTTTTTGCCATCCACGTTTATGAGTAATGCTCACTGAACTGTATTAACCTGAATATAAACGTTCATGGGTACACACAGTTTTGTGTGTTGGTCCGTTATACTTCCGGATGGCAATGTTATAAGCTTCTTAGCCAAGCGCATACTATCTACTCGTATATTGTGTTAAAACTAATCGAATAAACCTTTCAATTGTTTCATTTTTGAATCTAAAACTTAGAGTATAGATATTTTTCTGACCCCCCTGTCCATCCAGCAATGAGTGAGTAGCTGAGTCTGTTAGACTCGGCGTAAAGTATTTTTCAATAGACTAACGTCGTATCCAAAGGATAGCAAGAAATTGCTATAGTCCGTTTCACGTTATAGAAATATTTTTTTTTGTAATTGATCTTTATATAGCGCAATGTTCACTAAATGTGCTCAAAGCGCTTTACAAGGGGTCCCTGGTCAACAGCAACATTTAACATGTAGGACGGGACATGACGCCTGTTAGGCGATATTACAATTTTTTCGGACAAAGACAACGCTGTTAATGGCCAGGTACTCAATTTACACCTGAGTACGGTGAGAGAATATGAGTAAAGAGCCTTTTACAAGGACTCAACTATGCGCCAAGCGCGAGGCTCGAACCCAGGACCTTCCGATCCGAAAGCGAGTGTCATACCACTAGACCACATAGCCACACAGAAACCAGGGTAAACTCCGGCTCCATGGGCTAAATGGCTCTGAAGGTCTACTATTCTTTTAAAGAATAGATTTATGAAGTTTGCGTCATTCATTTCTTTGATATTGTTTTTTCAGACCCGATCAGGGATAAGATGACGTATTTTCTCTTGCACGTTTCTTCTTCTTCTTCTTCTTCTTCTTCTTCTTCTTCTTCTTCTTCTTCTTCTTCTTCTTCTTCTTCTTCTTCTTCTTCTTCGTTCCCGTCACGTCACATGGTCAGTCCGGTCTGGTGAATGAAGCCCACAGTGGTTCCGAGGTCGTCCTCACTGCCGTACAGCTTCTTTGAGTATGGGGTTGGGTCAAGCCAGAAGTTCCTTCTCAACTGGTTGTACCTTGGACATTCTATTAGGACATGATGCCCATTTTCATTTTCAAAATTAATAGAGTCCATATATTTTGTGTACTTGCAACAATTGATTTGGTGTGCAGAACTGGTTATAATTCTACATATATTCCTGCGTGTATTAATACTACATCATTAAGTAATACCTTTCATCGGATCTAAGATCTCGATAGTTCAGTTGCTAGAGCACTCACTTCTCATGCAAATGGACCGATATCGATTCAGGGTGCAGTCGAGATTGTCTTCTTTTTTTTTTTTACCATACTGTTTATTCAGCAGTGACTGGGTAGCTGGGTATATTAGGTCTAGCGGAAAGTACTTTGCGATAAACTAGCGACCTATTAAAAAAGATAACAAACAATGGCTATTATCGGTTTCACGCTATAGAAACCAAGACAAACTCCGGCTCCATTGGCTTAACGGCTCTGAAAGACTACTTTAATCGTATCTCTGGAAAAAACTCGTATTCAAAAAATTCGGCCAGAAACGTGTTCTAACGATTTAAATTACCCTTTTCTTGGCAAACAACTTTCAAACCTGGAGCTTTGCAAAGTCCCAGGTTTGAGAGGTGGTGCCAAGATGAGAGTTAATTAATTAGATTAATATTAAAAGGACTAGTTTTCTAAAACAAACCGAAACTTCTCTGATAATTAATTATAGACAGAAGGTCGACAAAACAAAACAAAACAGGTCAAAGTACTAAACCATGAGGAACCCTATACCGAGAGCAATTTCCTCAGATCTATATTATTCCACTATGATAATCTTCCTACGTTAAACAAATATGACCTGATCCAATCAAGCTCTGCACCAGATACGCCATAAGTAATTTCAAGATGTTTGAGGAGAAATTATGATTAATCGTGTCAAAAGCGAAAGATTGGTCAAGCAAATTTAGCAATGAACACGAACATTGTCTATAATTTTTAAAAATTTTAATTAAAAATATCACTCTAACAAGAACAGTTCATGTCTACAGATGCCTATAATCCTATAAGCATATTAATGTTTTCCTCAAGAGACAAGCTATTCCAAAATTTTAGAAAGAAAAGGAAAATGTGAGACCAAGATGTTTTTTTTATTTAAAAATCATCTTTCTCCTAATCAAATATTTTAAAAAGGGGTCTGACATAAGAAGCTTAAACCCTCTAATTACCACAGATTGGAAAATCGTCACATTTGTTACGATGCAATCGTCACTTTTCTCATCCAGATTTCATTTACTTTTGCTACAGCTATAAAGACTTGACATTCTGTAATAAAGCTCATATTATTGTCGAACAATATTATGTATTAGAATGTGCTTGTTGCTTTTCTGTTTGAGTAAGAAATATCTGCTTTTGTGTTGGGTGATTGTGACGTTTTGGGGAAATTTCTGAAAATGGCTGGTAAGGAGAGGGTAAAAAATGTTTGGCACAGCACTTGGATGCAACAATTCGTTTACAATACATGTAAGTTGTGTTAAAATTACATCAATGCACGTGTTTAACATGTCAGTGTCTATGGGGTCCAAGTCACAACTTAAAGGAGGTGACGACAAAATTTCAGCCTCGAAAGCCACATTCTGTGATCTTTGAAAAGATTGCAAGGGGATCACCATAGAATGTGTCATATATATATATATATATATATATATATATATATATATATATATATATATATATATATATATATAATACTAGGAGTTTCTTATGTTAATGGAACCATTTGTCTTCATCTATATACATCTGCTGTCAATAGTCTCATACTTGAAAAGGGAAAAGGTTGTGAACGAACCCGAGAATTTGACTTACGAGGAACGATAATACTTAACCATCTCCTGTCTAAAATACAGAAGAACGAGGAAGGACCTTATTCAGTAATTATACTTATCAGTGTTGTTGGGTACTTTTTGATACTAGAGTCCTCAAGAACATTAATTGAAGCATGTAAAATAAACAGGGACACTCACATTGAATTTCGTCAGGATGATTGAAACGATCGAAGCAAACAACATGTATCTATATTAAATTTGTAAAATGATATATCAAGTCAGATTATATTGGCTGATATATATATATATATATTATATATATATATATATATATATATATATATATATATAATATATATATATATATATATATGTATCTATAGACAATAACGTATTGTCAGTACAAGTTAATTAACGGGATTAGGGTGATACCAGATAAGAATAACGTTTTTCTTTTGTGTCTGTCTGTGAGTGTGTGTGTGTGTGTGTTTGCGCGTGTGTGTTTGAAGGAGTGAGTAAAGATAGAGAGAGAGAGAGGGGAGAGAGATGAGAGGGAGAGAGAGACACACACTCACACACACACACACACACACACACACAGAGAGAGAGAGAGAGAGAGAGAGAGAGAGAGAGAGAGAGAGAGAGAGAGAGAGAATGAATTTAAGAGGTATGAGAGATTGGTTTTTATTGGTTATTTTTTGTTTTTATGTGTGTTTAGTTTTATTATTGTATTTCCTTCTTCTTACCATTTATTTCCTTTATTATTTTCAGAAATGCATGGCAATACGCAATGTAAATTCCCAGAAATGGATAAATAAAGTTCCTCCTATCTTATCTTATCTTATCTTAATTAACACTCACTTACCTTTCTCTTTTAAGCCTAGCTCCAGTAATAAACTGCTAGTTCGAAAATTATAGTTTAAATTCACTACACTATGCTCGTTTTAATTCGAAAATAATATTCTATGCAAATCGAAAAGTACAAGTAGGCCTACGTGTTTTTCACAGCAATATTAGCGTCATGAATGAACATATAAAACACACCAAGCTATTTTAACCATTTACATTACACATTCGTTACATAAAGTGCTAATAACAATCAAACACATACAAACACATACATATACACACTCGCACCTAACACATAAAATTGAAAATAAAAGAGTTTGTTTTGAAAAGACTACTGACGTCACTCATGCATTGCGAAATGGTAGTTTACGTATAGCAACCAGCTCCATGCGGGTATAAATAGTGGATGCGCCCCGCTGATTCCATGGGACCGCTCTCGAATCAATTGAATTTTTTTATCGATCCATCCACCAGAAGGCGATTTTATTGATTGACCCGATTTCCTCTATGTTACTATTGAAATACTGGTCCAATCGAGGTGTACATGTAGTCAGGTCTGATATTCAAACCCACTTATGGGCCTAGTTTAACATTGTTGTAATGGAGGTGATTTTGCTTCATTAAAAAAAAAGAGATTTCCATCACAACTTTGAGCCCAAAAGGAATTGGGTTATCAGACTTGCAAATAAGTGCCCGTTGCGTACAGTCAAAACTGTGATCTATCGCCCCAAGCCTGTGTCATATCGTATAGAACAAATTGTCGTGAAGGGAAGTTTAAATAAAAATACCCTTTATTTATCCCAAGGGGAAATTTGTCTTTAGGGTTTATTCCAAGAAAAGTCTGGAATTACCCAGGCGTCGGTCGCAGTGCAACGCCACAAAGTTATCTAGGGGGGAGGTGACCACAGAGCAGCGGGTACTTAATCTCGGTACCTTTTATCTGCGAAGTAAAAACCACACGACTGAGCTACGCTAATAGTGTGACGTCAAAATACTGGTTCCAATCTCATTTGAAGTGTGAAACTTATGTTCAATATTACTGGATAAGTACATTGTGCAACTAAACTTCTTGTTTCAGAGTAATGCCATCTTATTTTCCAGCCTAAATACATGCCGGTCGTCATTAAAGATTTCATTATTTAACTGCTGTAATGGTGAATAATTAACACATATGTAAACATTTGACCATCAATTTCGTCCTTCAAATAGCGAACGATTTTAATAACCATAATCTTGGCATATTAGAGATATCTGCATTCAAATGAGGCCGAATTAATCCATGAAGAACTAAGAAATACTGCAGTGTCCTCCGTACTAAAGTCAAATCAAAATCTTGACAGCCTCAAAACTCTGACCCAGGACCGTGACCAATTGAAAGAATTAATTAACAACGTAGATGGAGAGAGCTACTATGCTCATCGACTATGATTGAATCACACAATTCTCAGCACGCGTCATTTGGACTGCCAGGCTTACTACTACTACTACTACTACTACTACTACTACTACTACTACTACTACTACTACTACTACTACTACTACTACTACTACTACTACTAATCTTGGCAAAAGACTCTTGAACCTTCTTAGTTCCATGTTTGAGAGCTTTTACCAATATGATGGTCATTTAAATATATCGAAATTTGAAGGACCTATTTTAGATACGCGTCTATATAGATAGTTCGAATTAAGTTGACGTCACTCACGTCTTTGTTATTGTTTTTTGTCATCCGCGTTTCTGAGTAATGTTCACTAAACTGTATTAAACTGGCTATAAAAGGTCATGGTTATACATAGTTTTGTGTGTTTTTCCGTTATACTTCCGGATGGCAATGGTGTGAGCTTCTCAAACAAACGCATACTATCAATAGTACGCGTGCAACCTTAAACGTCTATAGTCTCGATAATACAGTTAAGTGGGAATTACTCATAAACGTGGATGGCAAAAACAATAACAAAGACCTGAGTGACGTCAACTTCAAACTATCTATAGTCAATGTTATGCATTTTAGTTATAACGAACCACAAACAGACTGTCTAAAGTTAATAACAAAAAGCTGAGTGGCGTCAACTTACATCCTTATATTGATGATATGCATGTGAGTAAAATACTCACAAAATCCGCCAGCCGGATATGACATGTCAACACTATGTGTAACATTGAGATTTTAGAGATAGAACGAGTAATTATCACTAAAATACATTAACCAGACTTTAAAAGGTTCATGGTTACACAGCGTTGTGTGTTGGTCCGTTATATTTCCGGATGACAAAGTTGTGAGTTGTTTTAGCCAAGCAAACATGATCTTTTGTCTGATTGATCTAAATTTCTGAGAGCTAGTCGTTACAATGGCGATTTAAAGAGAATAACAAAGACCTGAATGACGTCAAGAGAAAGAGAGAGAAAAAGGCCAATGTTCATTCATCTTGTACTTAATATCGATTGGCCAATGTAATCCTTAATACCGATCGAAAATCGATTTCGACATTCTATCGATTACAGGTTCTCTTCCTGTCATCATAGTGAATGATCTTTCTGGCAGAAATGAAAAAAAAATCATTACTAGGGAGGATATAATGTAAATAATAAGTAAATAAATAAAACAATAATGAATTTATATAGCGCCTAAACATCCACGTTAATCGTGCTATTCAGCACTTTACATAATAATAAAAAATCACGCCACTACACATAATAAGCATAAAAACAGAAACAAAATATAAGCAACATCTATTTCATTAAAAAGAATAAGCCTTACGGAACAACTCAGGCTTCAGACATTTCCTGAAAGATAATAATATTTCACAGGACTCTGTCCGAGGACTGGATGTGTTACATAGGCGTGGAGCAATGAATGAAAAGGCTTTTTGTTTAAAACCAAAAGTGGATTTAGAGGTTGTAACCTTTAAGAAGTTGGGACTGAGATTATCTTAAAGTTCGAGTGAGTTCATAGTTTTTAATTAGTTCTTGCAAATATCCTGACAGCTCAAAACATAGGATGTCAAAGTTACAGAGGTTGAGAGAGGAGGGATACGTGGGAAACAACATTGAGCTTTTATATAGAGCAATATCCACTAAACATGCTTGAATGGCTTTACAATTTACAAAACTCAAAGGTTTATTTTTTAGGCAATTGCCAATATAAATCATACATTTATATAGAATAGGCAATTAATACATTAAGACAGTAAAATCAACACCTATCTAATTAATATACATAAAATTGAAAATATATATCAGTCACGTCTCTCCAATCCGAACACCTCCGTTCCGAGCATTTTGTCCGGATTACAGAGACATCCGGATTGTGGAATCAGTCCCCAAAGAGTACAAATAGAGAAAAAAATAATCCGTGCCTGCCAACTAGTCCGGATAATGAAGAAATCCGGATTGTGGAGTTCCGGATTAGAGAGACGCGACTGTTGTCAAAAGCATTTTAGAAATCATTACATTTAATTGAAAAAAAAACAACAAAAAAACAAACAAAGAGCAAAGCGAATTTCTACTAAATATGTTGAAATTTCAAATATCAGACGCTAACTGATTTGTGTAAATTTTACTCACAAAATTTAGTTATCTAAATGTATTTTCATTTCTTAAAAAGTTGTAATTCGTTAACAAAAAAAAGATACAAGCAAGAGTCAGAGCGTTTTTGTGCGGAGGAAAGAATTCAAGAACGTTGGAAAAATAATACAGATTGTGAGTTTGAAAAATCGACATCAGTACGCTTCAACAGTCGTAACGTCACTTTCCTCGTAATGAAGCATGGTAACTTAGTAACTAGCTCTAAACTATCGGAACACTGGCGGACGCCCTTATGAAATATTTCTCTGACGAACATAAAAGCGTATCCAGAGGGGAAAAAAACATAAATCTGATCATGTTTTGACTTTTACACATTCTGATCACAAGACATATGAAAAGTTCTAGCCAGCATAAAGAATAACAAGTTCCGATTTTCTTTGTTTAAAACCACGATTGTCGCCGTTGCTGGGCGACGTGACATCAGACTATTGAATCCATTTGGAAGGCAAAGATTTTGGAACGTCATCCAATCGAAAACTAAATTATGTGAGCAGAATTTACACAAATCGTTGAAAACGGTAGGGGCTTCCTGAAGCCGGTGATCGTAAAATACTAACGAAAGAGTGAAAATGTAGAGGCTTCGTATGGGAACAAGGACGGTCCAAAAACACGGTATGGCAGCAGAAGTATCGTTGTGCGTTTGACATTTGAAATGTTAGCAAATGTTTACTAGAACTTCGCTCATGTCTATATTTTTACAATTAAATGTATTAAACCAATTTTTACATAGTGCTTAATAATAAATTTATGTAGAATCTATGTGTCGTTTTTTATTTTATTAAGATTGGTTGAATTCTTTATAAGATACAGACGTTTGAACGTGTCTCGTTATTTTTGTGACCACCCAATATATTGGGTACTACAAAAAAAAAGAAGTAAAACCGGATAAGTTTAGAAACCAAATCATAACTGAAATTGAGTGGAACCACCAACTGCTTTTGATTCACTGCAAGTACTCCGATCTCATTGTCATTCTCGTAAAAAAGTTTGACACACAACTCACGTGCTAAAATGATGGAGTCTTTTGTCGATGGGATTTTACAAAACAAATTCAATTTGTCGATGGAATCTTCACAATGTCTAATCATTCTCATAACACACTCAAAACGTCTTCGTGTCAACCTTAAACACCACATAAAATTTGGGGACGATTGGTAATGTAATTTCAGAGCCTTGGTGTTACAAAAAATCCAATTTGCAAAATATATAGATAGACACACACACACACAGACACACACACACACATATATATATATATATATATATATATATTATATATATATATATATATACATTAACATTTTCATATCGATTTATTGGATGGTCTTTCAGTTAATAAGATACACACACACACACATACACACATATGTATATATATATATATATATATATATATATACATATATATATATATATATACATATATATATATATATATATATATATATATATATATATATATATATATATATATTTATATATATATATATATATTATAATTTTCATCTCATTTTATTGGATAGCCTGTCAATTTTGCTGTTGGAATTCCCAGATGAATTGAGTCTTGGGTTTTGGCGTTGGATTTGAATGGCCCGAAGGTTGAGGTTCTCTCTGGTCACTCGACTAATTCTTTGCCTTAGGACGCAGTTCTCGTTGTAAAGGGTATCCCTGTCAGAGCCTCTATATCTTTTTTTTATTTTTGAGAGGAAAGAAGTAGAGGTAGGTGTTCAGTTGGTGTAGGGAGTGGATAAAGAAAACGGAAATAATGAGATCTTTAAATAAATTTGATTTAATCTGAAGTGGAAATAATGACAAGAACACTTGTGTGTGTGTGTGTGTGTGTGTGTGTGTGTGTATGTGTGTTTGTGTGTGTTTAAGGCAATGTAATTTGTCATGTAAGCTCTTAGAGTCTGATGTTTTGAGTTACAACGCTATATAAAATTTCAGCAATATTGGTGGATAGCTCATACGGTAGAGTCACGCTCTCCCCGGCCAGGCGGAGTTGTCGTACCAGTAAGGTCGCGGGTTCCAACCCCCATCACCGCCGCGAAATTTTGTATTGTTTACTGTCTTCTGGCACTTTCATACTCACTTCATTTCTTGTAGGAAAAGATATTGTGATATAGGTATCAGTCCCGTCTTATATGTTAAGTATTGTTTATGGTGCGGGGTCCCGTGTGGTCTTGTTTCATGACACTCCCTTCGGATCTCTCTAAGCGGCAAAAAGTTGATTCCTTTGAAATTCTCTTTATTCTCATTCTTGCACAGTGCTCATGTAGATGTCAAATGAGTATCTAGCTATAAATTACCTTTGTGGTTGTTGGAAAAGAAATTGTAATATCGCCTTATAGGCGTCAGTCTTACATTTTATACGTTTCAAATGTTGTGGCTAGAGACTCCTAGTTAATCGCTTTGAGCACGGTTAGTAAGTAGATGTCGTGTTATATAAATGGTCAAGGATAAGAAATAATACTTAAAGGCTAACATGATACGAGATGAAAAAACGATTAAAAGTCATTCGCATACCTGTTGAGTTCTTGAACCAATTTGCTTTTTTCCTCATTGGATTTCCTTAACTGTTTTGATAGAAGACGAATCATAAGGTCACGTTGACGAAGTTCATCTTCCAAGGTCAAGGCCATGGCTAATTTTGCGGAAGCTGAGAGATCTTGATAGTCCATTTCTGGTGGCCTTGGCCATCGAAACGATTGGTGTCTTTTGTGAGGTTGTTTTTGTTTTATATCAACAAGAAAAAAAGAAAGAAAGAAATAGAGCAATCAGATTAAAAGTTTAATCTTTCAAAATCTTCATCTGTCTCCTCCTCCTCCCCTCCTCCTCCTCTTTCTTTTCGTATTCCTTCTCTTCCTTCACCTCCTCCTCCTCCTCCTCATTCTTCTTCTTTTTCTTCTTCTTCTTCTTCTTCTTCTTCTTCTTCTTCTTCTTCTTCTTCTTCTTCTTCTTCTTCTTCTTCATCTTCTTCTTCTTCTTCTTCTTCCGTCTTTTTCTTGTTCTTCTTCATCATCATCATCATCATCATCATCAGCATCATCAACATCATTATCGTCTCCTCCTCCTCCCTCTTCTTCTCCTTCTTCTGCTCCTCTCTCTATCCTTCTTTTCCTTCTCCTCATTTACTCCGTGGGCTGTAGGTACCCTATATTATGGATTTATTAAAAACGCGTCTTTTTATATCGAGCATTATCGGCTAGATGCTCTCAGTCGCTCGACAAAAGTGCAATGCTAACAACTAATATTTCCTACTGTGGAAACTAAAAAAGTGATTTATTGGTTGAATTGTTGAGTACAATTCACGCTTTCTTTTCTTTTGCAGCCAAAGACATGTCTTTTGACGTCATTGTTGGTCGGTACGTGATACCGTAGCCATCGTTATGTTATAGCCTGATAATGAAATCCAAAAGGACTGGCAGTTTGACGTCATTATTTGTTTTTTGCACCGCCCAGTGAGTTGTCGTTAGTAGAGCTCATGGAAACAAGTTATTTAATTGGTTGAATTATTGAATACAACTCACGATTTGTTTTCTTTTGTGGCAAAAGACTGGCATTTTGACGTCATTTTTTGGTCAGTATCAGGCCATAACTTTTCGAAGGCCACGCTGATACTGACCAACAAATGACGTCAAAATGCCAGTCTTTTGCCACAAAAGAAAAAAAATCGTGAGTTGTATTCAATAGTTCAACCAATGAAATAACTTGTTTCCATGAGCTCTACTAACGACAACTCACTAGGCGGTGCAAAAACCAATTAATGACGTCAAACTGCCAGACCTTTTGGATTTCAGTATCAGGCTATAACATATGATGGCTACGGTCGTTATCAGCGTGGCCTTAGTAAAGTTATGGCCTGACACTGACCAAAAAATGACGTCAAAACGCCAGTCTTTAGCCACAAAAGAAAACAATTCGTGAGTTGTATTCAATAGTTCAATCAATGAAATAACTTGTTTCCATGAGCTCTACTAACGACAACTCACTAGGCGGGGCAAAAACCAAATAATGATGACAAAATGCCAGTCCTTTTGGGTTTCAGTGCCAGGCTATAACTTAACGATGGCTACGGCTGACACTGACCAACAAATGACGTCAAAAGAAAGTATTTGGCCACAAATGAAAACAACTCGTGAGTTGTATTCAACAGTTCAACCAATGTGATCACTTGTTTCCTTGAGCTCTACTGACGACAATTCACTAGAAGATGCAAACACCTAAAAAATAACGTCATTTGTTGGTCAGTGCGTAGCCAATGTAAATTTATAGCCTGACACTGACCAAAAACTGACGCCAATAGGCCAGTCTATTGCCACAATAGATAACAAATCGTTAGTTGTATTCAAAAGTTCAACCAATGAAATAACTTGTTTCCTTGGGCCCTACTAACGACAACTCACTAGACGCTATAAAATGACGTTAAACTGCTAGTCCTAGAGGGTTCTACTTTGTATCAGGCTATAGATAGTATGCACTTGGCAAAGAAGCTCATAACATTGCCATCCGGAAGTATAACGGACCAACACACAAAACTATATGTATCCATGAACGTTTATAGTCATGTTAATAGAGTTCCGTGAGCATTACTTATAAACGCGGATGGCAAAAACAATAATAAAGACCTGAGTGACGTCATCTTTGAACTATCGATAGATAGTATGCAGATGACGTCACTCAGGCCTTTGTTATTGTTTTTGCCATCCGCGATTGTGAGTTGATCTCACTAAACTGTATTAACAAGACTATAAAAGTTCATGTTTACACAGAGTTTGTGTGTTGGTCCGTTATACTTCCGGATGGCAATGTTGTGAACTCCTTGGCCAAGCGCATTCTATCTATAAGTTAACGATGGCTGCGGTCTGAGCCGATTTGAGGGTGTGTCACTTGTCCCGCGTTTTGATTTGCCAAGATTTTACAGGTTAAATAATGTATTAACTAAATATACGCAATCTAAGTAAATGAATGGGAGCGATCTATAGATAGAATGCGCTTGGCCAAGGAGTTCACAACATTGCCATCCGGAAGTATAACGGACCAACACACAAACTCTGTGTAACCATGTACTTTTATAGTCTGGTTAATACAGTTTAGTGAGAACAACTCACAATCGCGGATGGCAAAAACAATAACAAAGGCCTGAGTGACGTCATCTGCATACTATCTATATGCATGTTTTCGTCCAACCTAGTCATCGATCACATGATTTGTTACTGTACTACGATTGGACGTTTCTCAATGTATCTAATCACGCTGCTTTGTTTATGAAAGTTGTAAACATACCCATGAGTCAAGCTGAATAAAATAACCAATCGTGATAACAAAAAAATCTGTGAACACTTTTCACCATGTGGGTCACTTTGAGCACATATTCCAATGTAAATGTAATATTGATCATATTATTACCTGACATAGATAAATAATAATATTGAATTTTGACTTATCGTAGCTTATGCATTGCTTACCTTAGATTCAAGTTGTTTGTTGCTGGTGGTGTAACCTCACAATTTAATCCGAAAGTTGTCCGATGTCCGAGTCCATATTCGTCTACCATGTTTTCAATGTAATTGTCAATTATAGTATCATTCATTGAGCCCATGTGACTGGGATTATTGTAATCTCCATCCATACTGATTGGATACAAGAATTTCTTGACACTGAGTTAGCTGTGTTATGGTGAAATTGTATTTCTCGATAATCAAATTTTGACTCAATAATAGATAGTATGCAGATGACGTCACTCAGGCCTTTGTTATTGTTTTCGCCATCCGCGTTTGTGAGTTGTTCTCACTAAACTGTATTAACCAGACTATAAAAGTTCATGGTTACACAGAGTTTGTGTCTATAGATAGTATGCACTTGGCTCGGAAGATTTAGGCAATGACGGGTATAGAAAGATCGAAGGTGACGTCACTCCGGTAGTTGCTATTGTTTTTTGCCATCCGCTCACTGAACTGTATTAACCCGACTATAAACATTCATGGATACACACAATTTTGTGTGTTGGTCCGTTATACTTCCGGATGGCAATGCTATGAGCTTCTTAGCCAAGCGCATACTTTCTATGAACAGATTTTGACTCAATAGATAGTATGCGCTTGGCTAAGAAGATCTAGGCAATGACGGGTATAGATAGAATGCGCTTGCCCAAGGAATTCACAACATTGTCATCCGGAAGTATAAAGGACCAACACACAAACTCTGTGTAACCATGACCGTTTATAGTCAGGTTAATACAGTTTAGTGAGAACAACTCACAAATGCCGATGGCAAAAACAATAACAAAGGCCTGAGTGACGTCAGAGTAATTGCATCTCAGTTTCGTGTCAAAATATTTACTAGTCGTCAATAAAGATTATCTATCCTCGCTCTTTTACATCCTGTAATCTTAATAATATACCGATACAGCCTGCTGCTAAAATAGTCATTTTACTTGGTGATTAAATAATATATAACCTCTTCATTAAAAGTCCTCGAAAATTCTGGCGACATAACACTTCCAAAGAATTTGGAACCGGAAGAATAGAGGGTGTGACGGCTCTATCCTATTATTGATTGATTAAATTAAACATCATCTTGGCAAAGAATAGATAGTATGTGCTTGGCAAAGAAGCTCACAACATTGCCATCCGGAAGTATAACAGACCAATACACAAAACTATGTGTAACTTTAAACGTTTATAGTCTGGTTGAATAAGTATAGTGAGCATTATTCATAAATGCGGATGAAAAAAAAACAATAACAAAGATATGAGTTACTTCATCTTCGATTTATCTAAAGATAGAATGCGCTTGGCCAAGGAGTTCACAACATTGCCATCCGGAAGTATAACGGACCAACACACAAACTCAGTGTAACCATGAACTTTTATAGTCTGGTTAATACAGTTTAGTGAGAACTACTCACAAACGCGGATGGCAAAAACAATAACAAAGGCCTGAGTGACGTCATCTTCGAACTATCTATAGATAGAATGCGCTTGGCCAAGGAGTTCACAACATTGCCATCCGGAAGTACAACGGACCAACACACAAACACTGTGTAACCATGATCTTTTATAGTCTGGTTAATACAGTTTAGTGAGAACAACTCACAAACGCGGATGGCAAAAACAATAACAAAGGCCTGAGTGACGTCATCTTCGAACTATCTATACGGCGATGCATTGAAAAGAAAATGAACCCTAAGTTGGATTCATAGTATAACCAATTGTATTATATTAATATGTTACAACGAGCACCACTAGCAACTCGTTTTTAAAAATTGTTTTGGATGGCGGGGTATTATTATAGATAGTATGCGTTTGGCCTAGGAGTTCACAACATTGCCATCCAGAAGTATAACGGACCAACACACAAAACTGTTGGTAACCATGATGATTTATAGACAGGTTAATACAGTTTAGTGATAATTACTCATAAACGCGGATGGCAAAAAAAAAAAACAATAACAAAGACATGAGTGACGTCAACTTCGAACTATCTATATTGTGATCTATTTATTAGAGAACGATCAGGCTTCAGTTACAAGGCTGCGGGGGTTGACGCCTTTGAAATACGTTTCAACAGTCGTAACGTCACTTCCTCGTTATGACGCATGGTAACTTAGTAACTGGTTCTAGACTATCGGAACAATGGCGGACGCCCGTATGAAATATTTCTCTGACGAGCATAATAGCGTATCCAGAGTTAAAAAAAACCCATTATAAATCTGATCATGTTTTGAATTTTACATATTCTGATCACAAGACATATGAAAAGTTCTAGCCAGCATGAAGAATAAAAAGTACTGATTTTCTTTGTTTAGAACCACTATGGCCGACGTTTTGGGCGACGTGACATGAGACTATTGAATCCAATGTCCAATGATATCTACGTTAAATCTGCATACTGTGTGTTGTTTGCCTCTATTACCTTGGTTTTAATCGACAAGAAAAACGAGAACAACTCACCTGAACACGAAATTTATGGACAGATTAAAGGTTTTGATGAGTGAACACAATTTATTTGTTGCATGACACAAACCAAAATAATAATTAAACAAAAAAGCCGCACCGTGATAGACGGCCGTAAATAATATTATACTTTAGTCAATAATCAAGGGACAGAACCAAGTAATCAATTATACGTTTAATAAAGTTATGATTTTGTGACTGATTATTTCCCTTAGATTTCATTAACGTATTATTGTTATATAATCAGGCTTTAACCACACTCAGTACATATTGTTATAATGTTGCCTTTGTAGACACAAACACACTTTCTAAAAATTAACGTCACAAAACACGGCGGCGACTATCAAAAAAGCTATTGAAAAGTGGCGTGTTTTTAATAGAACAACCAGTGGATTAATTGTTACAGTGGCATAATCAGTCGGATGGTGAAAAAGTTTGAACTGATATATTGCTGAGTTTAGTTAGTAGGTCAATTTAAAAAAATAAAAAATGAGTTTTGTTATTAATGATTAAATCAACCCCTTTTTGTACATCTTCCGGAAATATCAAAGCTTAATTTCACTTCTAAATATTTTTTACAGTTAGTCAAGTTGCAAAAGTATGAAATTTGAGAAAAGTTGATGGATACCTTTCCCATACATCTGACCAATAACTTCATGAAAAATCACCCGATTTACTTCAAATAAAGAGTAAAATACTCTGGTGAGCATATTCTTACAGAAAATGAAAAAAAAAAACAAAACAATAAAATGCAAATCCAAAATTTACACTTTCTGACTGATTATGTCATGCAGTAACACAATTTGTTTCCTTCAGCAGTACACAACGGCTAATTTTTGTTTCTTGTTCCAGATCTTGTGACGTTATTTTTAGAAAGGGTCAGAATATCCGTTTACAAAGGCTATTGTTACTTACTTATAAACCCATAACAGCTAGATAGGTCACACGACACCATAACGGGATTTTTTAAAAAAAATATAGTGAAATAGGAGTCGGTGTTGGCACTCGGTGATCAAAGAAACAGATGATCCGTAGCCATCGTTAAGTTATAGATAGTATGCGCTTGGCTAAGAAGCTCATAACATTGCCATCCGGAAGTATAACGGACCATAACACAAACTCTGTGTAACCATGAACTTTTATAGTCTGGTTAATACAGTTTAGTGAGAACAACTCACAAACGCGGATGGCAAAAACAATAACAAAGGCCTGAGTGACGTCATCGTCGAACTATCTATAGATAGTATGCGCTTGGCCAAGGAGTTCACAACATTGCCATCCGGAAGTATAACGGACCAACACACAAACTCTGTGTAACCATGAACTTTTATAGTCTGGTTAATACAGTTTAGTGAGAACAACTCACAAACGCGGATGGCAAAAACAATAACAAAGGCCTGAGTGACGTCATCTGCATACTATCTATAGCCTGACACTGAAACCCAAGAAGACTGGGATTTTGACGTCATTATTTATTTTTTGTACCGCCTAGTGAGTTGTCGTTAGTAGAGCTCATGGAAACAAGTGGTCCCATTGGTTGAATTGTTGAATACAACTCACGATAATTTGTTTTCTGTTGTGGCCAAAGTCAAAGACTGGCATTTTGACGTAATTTTTTGGTCAGTGTCAGGCTACAAGTTAACGATGGCTTCGGATGATACCATTGGTTACACTTTTTAAAACAGGTCATCTAGTTTATTTTCTTATGGTTATCGACGCCGTGGATCATGCTGTAATTTTAGGAAATATAAGGCGAATAACAAGCATTTTTTACCATTTGTAAAATTGGGTCCCGATAACTCAGTTGCTAGAACACTCACTGCACAATCAAAGGGACCGAGATCGATCCCCGGTGCAGTCGAGATTCAAAAAAAAATTCTGATCTCCCTGTCCACCAGCCGTGATTGGGTAGCTGGTTCTGTCAGATCTGGCGGAAGGTACTTTGCGATAGACAAGGGTCCTATCCAAAGGGTAAAAAATAATTGCCATTGTCCGTTTCACGCTATAGAAACCGGGATAAACTCCGGCTCCATGGGCTTAATGGCACTTAAAGGACTACTCTTTTTAAAAGGTAAAATAAAAATTTAGAAGTGGAATAAATAAAGCGTTGGGAAGCAGGTTGAGCCCACCGACTGAGCACTTGAAAATCCATGAGGTTGATATTTCTAAAAAGAAATAGATTGTCAACTCAGATGTTCATTATTAGTTAAACAATACCTTCCAATCGCACACGTTGTTTGACACAATCCGCCAACTTGTTTTAGCTAGCCTTGGGTTGAACCTCTGGGTCAATACTATTTATAAACTATAACAGTTGCACAACAAATAATTCGAAATTTAAATATTTCAACACACATCCACTAACTGAATTTCTCTCTTCAAATTCACAGTGATAACTTTATATATATATATATCCTTTCTTAAAAAAATATAGCATTGTGGAGAACATATTGCTTATTTGAGTCAATAAAAACATTGATACGGCGCACAACTCTACTGAAAGATTTGAAAATTAGAAATGTATTTTTTACAGATAGATAAACAGATAACTTGATTTCCTTTTATAATTTAAAGTCAGTTTGAAAGTTTATTGAGTCAAACAGATATCATAAAATATGTACCAACGACGACACTTCGTGGCATTCATAGTGATATTATTCACTTGATCACAT
>NC_088372.1:17679076-17694888 GCF_034508935.2 Berghia stephanieae | reverse complement strand
TTTTACAAAAGCTGCGGCCATTGTCAAGGCTCCGAGTTTACGAAGATTATGCTTCACCACTCCGAATCGGGTGTGTCAAAGAAAAATAATAGACCAAGGGAAATGGGTCCATAATAGGGCCCATAATCGTTCTTCCAAGCCAAGCCTGAGGTTTCACATTGATCTCACATAGACGTTGAAATTTATGATACACCAAAGGGAAGATGATTAGAAGATAATTTCTGATAGCCACTTACTGAAGACAAGAGAGAACATTGAAAGGCACAACTTATACAGGAAAGTAGAAGAATCCATCGTTCTTTCCCTCCATCACCCTCTTTAAGTTAGAATAATTTTGAACTATAATGTCCATTGTTATTTTATTTTTAAAGTAAAGTATTTGAATTTATAATCAGAACATTCTTTGGCCATATCATAAGACACTATTGAAAACCATTGTTTGGAGGGTGCCCTGCGAGGGCAAGCGGAGATAAGGAAACGGGGGTGGTCTCAAGACATTTGAGATTGGACTGGGAGAATAACCATCGAAGCAGGACGCCTTGCATTGATGAAAACTAGAAAGGAGTTCCGTCCCACTGTTTGGAAGGCTTCGTCCAACACGTGTCCGGCCTAAAGGAGAAGATAGTCTGAAAGCTTACTTCCTAACCGGAGGGACCGGAGTGGGTACTAAGTACCTTCCCTCTCCCCTCCCCCCGATCACACAAAAACTCTCGCTCTCTCTCTCTCTCTCTCTCTCTCTCTCTCTCTCTCTCACACACACACACACACACACACACAGACACAAACACTCAATCTATTCTCCAAGAAGTAAAATTGTATAGGAAGGATGGTATCTTAAGATATGCCAAAATAAAAGAGACGTTGAAATTAACTTTGTCGTCCTTCCACATACAAGAGTAGTTGACCCAGAGGTTGCACTGTCAATGGTACAATCACCAATGTCTGTTTAAACACGAGACTCGCTTCTATTGAATTTGTTAAACTATACTATCATATTTAGTTTGATATTCATTAAAGTTGGATAGATGAGTTGAATGTCTGAAGAATAGATTAGTGTCAATGGGTATTCAACCGGTTTTGCATCGTTTTAATTTAATTAAAAACCATTCTTGAAAATGTCATTTAATGACAAGTAATGAAATATTCAAAGATTCCTTCATTTTATGTCAGCGAAATTAGTGAACCATCTAAAACTATATAAAAAATAAATCGCTTTTGAAAAAAAAAGTTTCGTTTGCGTTGTTTCTGGTGCCTTATAAATGAATGTGTAGCAAATCTAGATTGAGGTAGAGCTGTGATATAATAAAAGAAGGACAAGATAAAGGACCGTGACAAACATTTCCCTCTTTCAGACTGTGACTCGATCGTTGAAATAAATATGATTTCCTTTGGTTTATTATTCACGTTGATGTTATCAGCAGAGATTTTGCCCTCTGTACGTTGTGAAAACTTGAATATGTCATATTTTGCCACCAGCCCGATAGTAGTAGTATCGTATGGTGGGGTCACACTTTCAGATCTGTCGCGTCGAGCCAAGCCTTGAATTCATCTTCACATTTGTGAATGGTTTCATAACCTCCATTCAGCTTGGTAACAGGACAGTGGAGCACAAGTGATCAACATCTTGGGGGTCAGTTTGGCATTTGGGGCATTCTGTTGAGTTGTTTAGACCCCATTTGTTCATTTTTGCGGCTGTTTTCGCATGTCTGGAGCGTAGCCTATTTGCAGCCACCCAGTATTTCCTACCAAGCTGTGAGCCAGGAATTTCATTGGTAGGGTCTTCAATAATTTGGCTCCTGTTGGGGTATTATTTGCCCATTCTTTTCTCCATTCATCAGTGATGCTGTAGTAATCTTTCTTTGAGAGGTAGAAAGGGGATCTGGATTTTAATCTTGAGCAGGTAGGGGCATTTTTGTAAATGTCGCACAGAGGGGTATCGTTGTTTTGTTCTGCCTTTTGAATCCACCTTTGGTTTTGTTCCTCTCTTCTGAGATGTGGTGGTGCAATTCCACTCAAGACTGGTAGCCACTGCACTGGGGTTGACTTTAGGCACCCTGTGATGGTACGCATGGAATCCCTTAGCTTTGTGTCAACTAGTTTGGTGTTTTTACTTCTGGCCCATGCTGGTGAACAATATTCGCCGACACTGTGAATAGGGCAACGGTGGATGTCCGGAGTACAGTCGGTGAGGCACCCCAGCCTGTCCCTGCCAGTTTTCGTATCAGGCAGTTCCTTTTGCCAATTTTCGGAGGTTGCTTCAAGTGTTTTGTATGTCAACTGTCGATCCAAAATGACGACAAGGTATTTAGGGTTCTGGTCAGATGGCAGTGATATGCTATCGATGGCGATGTTTAGTTGTCTTTGAGATTCTCTGTTGTTTAAGTGGAAAACTGATGATACTGTTTTATTTGTGTTCATTTTGAGGTACCATTTGTCAAAGTAATTTTTCATTTTGGTCACATCTTGGCATAGGTGGGTTTCTATATCATTCCAAGATCTTGATTGGTATGATAGAGCCCAGTCATCAGCGTACCCCAATTTCATTGATGTTGTGTTTGGCATGTCACTGATATAAACATTGAAGAGTGCTGGTGCAAGAACTGACCCCTATGGTACTCCGTTTTTATTCGTTTGACTTTGCTTGTGTACCACCTAGCAATACGTGGAATTTCCTTGGACCAGTTATTTGAGACAGGAGATTAAGAATTTTTCTGCATTTGATAATCTTGGCTAATTTAAAGATAAGGCCGCCTGTCCACACTGTATCGTATGCTGCAGACAAGTCAATTAGCACAGTTCCAGTTTTTATTCTTTTCTGAAAGCCTGATTCAATATGGGAGGTAAAAGCTATGACCTGTTCTGTTGTGCATCTGTTTTGTTGGAACCCAGCTTGTTCTTTTGGGATAGCAGTTTGCAGGGCTGGTGTTATTCTTGTTAGGATTACTTTCTCAAGCAATTTATATAGGAAAAAAGTAGGGATATTGGTCTATAACTGGAAGGATCGTTCGCTGGCTTGTTTGGTTTTAGGATAGCAATAACTTTTGCATGCTTCCACGTCGGAGGGTACTTTCCTTTATCAAGGATATCAGTCATTGCAGTAGACAACCATTCCATTGCGTGCGGTCCAAGGTGAGTGAACATGTCAAGGTAAATACCATCCACTCCTGCAGATTTGCCGTTTTTCATAGTTTTCAGAGCATTTTGAATTTCATTGGGACTGATAGGTGACGCCAGTGTGTGACGTATTGGATAAAATAGAAAAAGGCTGTTTGCAGGAACTGGGCAAATCTCGTTCTCTAGTCGATTGTGTCAGTCATTGCTCTTCACAAACTACATGTACTGGAGCAAGTGTCGACCAACATGGGAATTGTTATCTCCACAAATACTGTCCCAATATCACTAGCTGTACAGTAAAGAACACAAGCCATATGTTTTGGATTAAGTTGTGTGCGCATGGGGTATGGAATGACACAACTCAAACTTGCTGTAATTTCGTGGATGGATTTCAATATGGTTGTAAAGAATTGTATTCTAAGTGTTCTGATCTTATCAAATTAGGGTACGAGAGAGGAACCCATAAAATTTATCTTGACCCGGATCGAGATGGTCTAAACTCATTCCCGGTTTTCTGTTGGGTTGATCCAAGTAAGAATAAGGCTTCAGTGAATTTAATGAAAAATTATGGAGATAAGAACCTGAGCCTTACCTGGAGGAAATATGTAGATGGGTTTGAATTCGATTTGCTCAACAGGTTTTTAGGATTAGAAATTTGGCACAAACTCTCTAATGCTGGATGCAACAAGTTACATGTATACTTTGAAATAGAAGGGTCACCTAATTCACGAGTTCAGCGTACGTATAAAGGTATAAAACTTCATGGTCATGAGAGAGGGTATGCGTTTACTTTTGAAAGTACGTCTTTTTATTCAACTAATGACTTTAAAAATAGTGCTTATTTTGGTGACTGTTTTGGTCCACTACAAAATGTATCATTTTCGACTTGGGACAATGACAATGATGGGAATTCTAGTGAAAACTGTGCAAAGAGAGCTGAGTCAGGCTGGTGGTATTCAGGATGTGACAACCCGTGTAACATCTTTGGCTACAAATTATCGTACTTGAACACGAAGCCAAAGTATCAGGTGTTTTCGGTAATTGGACTGGATATGGAAACAGTGTCAGCGGAGAAAGGACACTTTGCTATGTTTCTTGAATGTGATTAGGAAAACAGCAATTGCTAGAAGAAAATCGAATCATTATTCAAGTTAACATCTTTATCACTGATTTGTTTTAACAACCGTTGTTCATTACAATTACGATGATTTTTCATATTCATAATCTTTCTAATACAAATAATCAATCACGTGATTTTATGACTTTTCAACCATTTTGGAAGTTTAAACAAATAAAATAAAATAACTCCCAATCACAAAAAAAGTAAAAAAAAAACGTTACAAACAGAATAATTTTCACGAAAAAATTGCAACAAAAACAAACAAACAACACAAAAAACACACACAAAAACAAGCATAAAAAATATATAGATAAATAAAAACCAAACAACCGAACAAAATAAAAATAGGCCTTAGAACTGATTAAATCTATTGTTGAACCCTTTTGATGATACGATCGGTGTGTATGATCTTAGTCATGTTTTATTCCTTTTAAAGCTCGGACAAGGAGTCGACAACAAGAAACAAAGAAACAACTATAGACCATAGTCCGCTTTAGATGACTTTGTATGATGTAATTTCTTATTCCTTTTGAATATCGGTCAATGAGTCGAACACACTGTGAGATAGAAATAGATAATCCTAGTTATTTGCCTATTTCCTTCTTACAATTCTCATTTACACGATCTACTGTATCTATTTTTTTGTCTATGTTGAATCTCGAAGAAATAAATAATAGTGTTCAAACGGAATGGAACATTCAAAGACAAAAACATGTAGACAAACTTTTCGGGGTTTCCCTGTGTCAACAAAACACGATGAATGAAAAACTGGAGAAGAACGGGAGAGAAAACAACGTCCTACTTTTATCATCAACCTTCATTCGTGTTACATTTATCTTTTGGACGATGGGCAAAAACATGAAAAATCAACATTATCCGTCTTCTGTGACCAATCCTTACAAAACGGTGTAATATCCGAAATGTGACCTAAAACTGAAAATTAAAAATAATAATAATAATAATAATAATAATAATAATAATTATAATAATAATAATAATAATAATAATAGTAGTAATAATAATAATAATAATAATAATAATAATAATAATAATAATAATAATAATAATAATAATAATAATAATAATAATAATATATAATAATAATAATAAATAATAATATAATAATAATAATAATAATAATAATAATAATAATAATAATAAATAATGATGATGATAATAATAATAAAAATAATAATAATAATAATAATAAAAATAATAATAATAAATAATAATAATAATAATAATAATAATAATAATAATAATAATAATAATAATAATATAATAATAATAATAATAATAATAATAACAATGAAGATGATGATGATAGATGGTGATGACAATGATGATGATGGTGATAATAATAATAATGATGATGATGATAATAATAATATAATAATAATAATAATAATAATAATAATAATAATAATAATAATAATAATAATAATAATAATAATAATAATAATAACAATGAAGATGATGATGATGATGGTGATGACAATGATGATGATGGTGATAAAATAATAATAATGATGATATGATAATAATAATAATAATAATAATAATAATAATAATAATAATAATAATAATAATAATAATAATAATAATAATAATAATAATAATAATAATAATAATAATATAATAATAATAAATAATAATAATAATAATAATAATAATAAAATAATAATAATAATAATAATAATAATAATAATAATAATAATAATAATAACAATGAAGATGATGATGATGATGGTGATGATAATGATGATGATGTGATAATAATAATGATGATGATATATAATAATAATAATAATAATAATAATAATAATAATAATAATAATAATAATAATAATAATAATAATAATAATAATAATAATAATAATAATAATAATAATAATAATAATAATAATAATAATAATAATGAGTTATTTATGTATCGCTTAACTTCCACAAAAGTGATCAGCGGTGCTTTATTTACAATAATAATAGGATTCAATAGTCTGTTGTCACGTCGCCCAGCAAAGGCAGCCATTTTGGTTCTAAACATAGAAAATCTATCCTTTTTATTCTTCTTCCTGGCTAAAACTTTTCATATGCCTTGTGATCACAATGTGTAAAAGTCAAACATGATCAGATTTATAATGGGTTTTTTTCCCTTCTGGATACGCATTTATGCTCGTCGGAGAAATATTTCATAATGGTGTCCGCCATTGTTCCGATAGTTTAGTGCCAGTTACTAAGTTACCATGCGTCATTACGAGGGAATTGACGTCATGACCGTTGAAGCGTATCGCCATTCAAACATTCATTCTTTAACAACTTGGAGAATACTTATGAAGAAACAAACACAAGTGCATGCACATAAACTTACGCACAGATACATTTACACTCATACACGTACGTACACACACATACACCAATATGACTCAATAACATTACGAACTTATTCTAACGAAAGACATTTGAATTGAATAATTACAACAACAACAACAACAGCACTAAAAACAAAACAAAAAAGGTCAGTCGAAACTGTCAGCTTCAACGTAAGATCAAAACTGGAATAAAATAAACGTAAAATTAATATTGGATTTCATGCGTATTCTGTAAGGGAAACTATTCGTAAGCTCTGGATAAAAAGTTCTGTCTTAAGGTGTTTTTTTTTGAAAGACTGACTATCCGATATTAGTTTGACATCCCGGGAGAGCGCATTCCACAAGATAGGGTCACTTACAGAAAAAAGACTTATTCCTAAGGGAAAATCTGCTTCTTGGAACGGTTATCTTTTTCCTTACCAGCTATTTTTTAGAGTTTCCTCCAAAAATTCACACCCACCCGACACAAAATAAATAGACTTTTCCAAATCAAACAAAAAAGTAACAAGTGCATTCAATAAAGAATGTTGTTTAGCAAAATGATATCTACAACAGAGTGTTTAGTATTTAAAGCATTTCTTTACATTTTGAGATGTACAAGAGAAATCAGAATGAGAAAATTGTCTGTTGCATTGTAACGAATGTGACGATTTTCGTAGGGGTGGTAAGGAATGGGTTAAGAGAGAGTTTTCAGATGACTTTAGTGGGCGTGTTGGTTTATAAATCCAAGATGTACACTGGAGCTTGATTATTCATGCATCTATAAACTTTGTTACAAGTTTTATAAACAATCCTTACACTACTTGGCAATCAATGGATATTATATAGAATATCTTTTGTGGACCTACCCATATCAAGCTCGAAAAAAATATGGCAGAGGAGTTCGGGTGCTTGGTATGGGTAGGTCTAGCGGCTCTTAGTATTTTGTCCGTGCCCGACGTCTTTATCCAAAAGACGACAGAAGAATGCAGTCGGAGGTGTGGGGTATCCCATGTCGAACAGAACTGACCGAATGTTGTCAATCCTGGCAAGAAGTGAACGATATCTCCAATCCTTTTTAACTTACAGTTGCAGAATTTGTAATAAGGAAAATAATGTATAAATTTTGGTCTATGTATGTTTTAACTTTGAATCTTCTTCTTTAAAATTACTCCATGTATACAATTTTTAAACATCAATTTATAATAATTACATAAATACTACAATTTTACATTTACCTATTTCATCGTATATGCCATGTAATTTAAGCTATGTAACTTTTATTAAGTAAATTTATAACATTATTATACTGTATCTAATTCTTTGCTTTTTACTAAATTCATGTTTCTATACGTTAACATCAATATACGTTTTAATAGATATGTCCATCTTTAAAATTATATATAATCTTTACGTCCCTTGAAATTTATACTATGTAATTATTCTTACAGCTTAAAATATTATTACACTATACCTATTACCAATTTTTACTTTACCACATTCATCTAATTATTATATTTATGTATGTATCATTGACGGCATTCTATACGTCTGTACAAACGTTTCATTTTGGATGAATAAAGTACATTATTATTATGATTATTATTATTATTATTATTATTATTATTATTATTATTATTATTATTATTATTATTATTATTATTATTATTATTATTATTATTATTATTATTATTATTATTATCATTATATTATTATTATTATTATTATTATTTATTATTATTATTAGCATTATTATTATTATTATCATTATTATTATTATCATTATTATTATTATTATTATTATAATTATTATTATTATTATTATTATATTATTATTATTATTATTATTATTATTATTATTATTATTATTATTATTATCATTATTAAACCAACAGTATCGAAGAATGAGCCAAGATATCTAATAGTTTCAGTTTTCTCTATCTTCAAATTTAAGTCGCCTATGTCAATATTATCAAGATTTATTTTTTCCTTTGCTTATTGGTGTCAATCAAAAAAATTCTGTCCAAGAATCATTTAACTTCTATCATCCAAGTTTTAATTGCTGATCAACAATTGTAAATACTTAATTTGCATTCTCTTCATGTCCTGGGTAGAAAGCGGAAAATACTTCCTTGTCATCGGCATATAAATGATAGTTCACTCACTCAATCCTAGAGATTTTTTGCTACTTTTAAAAATTGGAAAAAAAATATATATTACAAATAAAATGAGCATGTACATAGAAGTTTTATTCAACTACCATTGTCATGCAAAAACTAAACACATTATTTTGAAACTACGCCTCTAATTTATCTCAGAAAAATGTAATAAATAGGCATGGGGTAAAAATAATCCGGGTAAACTACGGATATATTCGGTGTCAGTGTCAGGGTTGAGTGAGTTAATACCGAACAACTCGATAATGTACGTCAGCGGTGCAGTATAGGGAGAAAACAGGAGTGGATCCAAAACATAACCCTGAGGGACACCACAATGGGGTTGATGGGGTTCTCATATAAGTTGTCCATTAGGCGAGTCGATTTGAACTGAGGTAGTTTTGTGTGCTGGCACATTATATCCGGCAGGAGTATTTTTCCTAAAGACACAGCATCAATAATGTCGATGAAAGTTAACGCAGACAATGGACACATGATGACAATATGTCTATTTACGTAAATAATACTTTCTTAAGTTTGACCGATAAGTAATATTCATGATTTGTCGTTTATGTTGTCTTGTGGTATGACAAATATCTTCAAATCGAAAGGTCAAAGGTTCGTGTCTCGTTCTGAGCGGCAAATACTTGATTCATTTTCACATTTCTCACTCTGGTGTAAAATCAGTATCTCGACGTCAACAACGTTGTCTCTGTCGGGAAAAAAATATACTATTGTCTATAGGCGCCATGTCTCGTCTTACATGTTACGTGTTGCTGTTGGTTATGGACCCTTGTACTGCACTTTAAGGACATTCAGTGTTTATTGCTCTATACATGTGCTCGAGATTTTTTTAAAGTCTCTTTTATTTTGCATTTGTTTTTGTTTGGGTCCGTACACGATGGGCCTTTGTGAAATTAATAAGACCAATATCGTTTAATTACATAGTATAATGTTGAAAGTCACCGATTTGATTGGGGTTTTTTTATAACGGTTTTACGGCCCTTGCAACACATTTAGGTCATATCAGCGCCAGTAAAAGGAAGGAAATTGGTTAGTAAAAAGATTCTAGAATAACAAGGACTTGATGAAAAAGTAAGACAAAGGGAAATTGGTTCAAATAGGAAAAATATATAGATTCCAAGAGCACAACATCAATGTACTTAGTTTGAGATCACTTAAAAGTCTCACCCAGACACCAGCACAAGTCTCTACTATGAGGAATACACCCAAATGTTACATTATACATTCAAAATAACAAATATAACAATACATAACAGAGAGATGATTTACAAGGGAAAAATAATCTCCCAAAATAATAACTAATAATAACTATACATTTGACTTTTTCCCTCCTAGTCAAGCACTATAGCCAGGGCCAAGTTCTCCATGAGCCATCGCCTTATATCTATAAAAAGAAAGACAGCACGTCACCTTAATTCATTTTTGCCACATGTTGTTCGAATTTTTAACGCACAACTGTGATTTAAATTAAATACTATCTTTTAAATATACACTCACAAGTTCGGACTAAAGGCCAGAGGTATGGCGTATCTCAATTCATTAAATTAATATATTAAGTTTTACTATTGGTTCTTGGTTGTATATTTTTACATTTTTGTGCATTTGCATACATTGTCGCCATATATTCTCTTTGTGTTTGTACATTTTATGCATGCCACGTCTGTAAACGAATGTCCATACTTTTGGATGAATAAAGTATACATTATTATTATTATTATTATTATTATTATTATTATTATTATTATTATTATTATTATTATTATTTTATTATTATTATTATTATTATTTAAAACTTAGTAATCTCATTCCAAGACAAAGACAGAAAGCTAATTGGAAAACAGATATAAGGGAAAAGAAGACACTGTACGTGCCACCCTGCCCACTATGGGAGGCCAGGAACACCACCCAAGATTTGACTGGAATAAGAGCAAACAATCTGGCATGATTGGGTTTATTGTTCCAAGTCCCAATCGCGCTCTCTCTGAAGAACGCACTGTCTTAAAGAATCATTTTCTGAATGTAGAGTGTTTTGAGAGATTTTACAATGCCACAATTGGCCCAAGATAATTTAATAAGTTATTTTTGGTTTTAGAAATGCACTCAGTAAACTGTACATAACCGAGAAGATGTTAGTATCTCCGTCACATCCCGAACAATTGCTTAGTAGATATTACGATTCAATAGAAATGAAAGATTAGCCAAAAGTCCTTTACACTCTGTATACACCGAATAATCTATTAAAAAATATAAAATAAAAAAAACTATAGAAATTAGAGCTACAAGCATACAGATATATGCTTTTTGTTGGTTAAAGTAACATTTGATAATCACAGACACAGACCTAGAAGTTATCAAAAACAAGGACAACATAAACAAATATCTAATAACAAACAAACAAAAGTAATCATTCAATTTTACATCATTGCTGTCATTCAACACGTATATAATTGGACATTCTTAGCCTAACATTACTTTCATCCTTTGTTGAAGATAGAACGCGCGCGCGCGCGAGCGAGAGAGAGAGAGAGAGAGAGAGAGAGAGAGAGAGAGAGAGAGAGAGAGAGAGAGAGAGATGTTGTTTTCAAAGATATTGATAGCTTCAACAATAGTGGGCTAACTTTTCTTCTTGAAAACTATCCGATCGGATTTTTTTTTCATTTATTTCGAGCTTGTTTGTATTCATCCATAGTTTGTCCATTTGTGTGGAGTGTCAAATGGTGTCTGACACAGCCTCTCTGGAATTAAGTGAAACGGGAATATAATTGAATGTCATCAGTGTAAAGGCGGTAGCTAACACCAGATGCTGAGAGAATGTCTTTTAGTGGATAGGTGTATATTGTAAAGAGCAGTGGTCCTATGAACGCCAAATTTGAGCAGTGATGGAGAGATCTGAGTTTGATCTATAACAACTTGCTGCCAACTTTTGAGGTACTCAGCGAACCAGTTCAGAGCAGGTCCTTCGATGGCAAAGTTTTCGTTTAGTCTTTCCAAAAAGACGGTGTGGTCAACATTCTCAAAAACAGCACTGAGATCGAGCTAGAGCAGGATGACATTGCTGTCCGTGTCTAGCTTTTCAATTCTATCGCTGTGGACCATAAGGAGTGCTGACTCAGTGCTGTGGTCCATTCAGATTGGAAAGGGATCGACAAATTGTTCCTTACCATACGATCTTGCAGTCTTTTTTGTGACAATCTGTTCGATCAACGTGGATATAAAATGAAGGTTGGATATTGGTCGAACATTTTTAAGATTGTATTTGTCAAGGAATGGCTAACGTGAGTCATTTTTAGGTTTGTGGGGAAGTCAGAATTCGCAATAGAGTAGTTGACAATTGATGTTATGGGGTTCGCAAGTTCATTAATGTACGATTTTATATCCCATGTTGGTATTGAATCGAGTTGTCATGATTTGTTTTGGCTATTGTGAACGAGTTTTATTATTTTCTCTTCCGTCAAGAGTTCAAAAGATAAAAGAGGTCGAGCGCTTTCAGTTTTCTCAGAGATTTTAGTTATGTCTATGATGTTTGCAATGTTCCTTGTCGAATGTGGAACGTATTTCGTATATTTTCTCTGTGAATATTTAGCAAACGTTGTACTAACTCGCATCCATGTGTGTTTGATGGACGGCACTTCTTTGAAGGAGTGTCTTTCAGGAGACCGTTTACGATTTTAAAAAGTTCTTTTGTGTCATTTTTCTTTGATTAGAAAGTTTTCTTGATGTGATTTCGTTTGACCTCTTTTATCAAACTATTTGTTTCATTTTTGACGGAAATGTACAGCTCTTTATTGTTAATTGATTTTGTTTTCTTCCATAGCCTTTCAGCTTTTCTTCTTTTCTTTCTTGACGTTCTTTTTCCTCAGAAAACGTTATCAATCATGGTGTTTTGTATCAAAGTTGTATTGTAACACACTGATCGAGCATTTAAAACTACCATTTTCAGACATTTCTGTGAGAGAATGTAAAGATATTTAAATGATACTTCTTTATTTCAAAAATCTAATTTTAGTGAATTCAACGTTTGATAATCTGAAGTCACAAATTATTATTGTAAACTTGATATCATTACGCGTAACTATTTAGGGAGAGGGGTAGATTAACCTTCGTTCTAAGACCATCAACTATAGATATGATTAGTCGGTCAAGTTACATGACATTTATATTAATAAGACTTGTTACAATGACAAAGAAATAAAAGAATGATGTCTAATTCTGGGATGTCTCTCACAAAGAACGGTAGAAAGAAATAGACAAGACGAAAAAGAAGAAGAAGAAGAAGAAGAGAAGAAGAAGAAGAAGAAGAAGAAGAAGAAGAAGAAGAAGAAGAAGAAGAAGAAGAAGAAGAAGAAGAAGAAGAAGAAGAAGAAGAAGAAGAAGAGAAGAAGGAAGAAGAGAAGAAGAAGAAGAAGAAGAAGAAGAAGAAGAAGAAGAAGAAGAAGAAAGAAGAAGAAGAAAGAAGAAGAAGAAGAAGAAGAAGAAGAAGAAGAAGAGAAGAAGAAGAAGAAGAAAGAAGAGAAGAAGAAGAAGAAGAAGAAGAAGAAGAAGAGAAGAAGAAGAAGAAGAAGAAGCATGTAAAGCGCATAGAGGATAATAAATCTATATAAATATTCATATTTATCTTATTTTATATGCCGCCCTGTCTTAGACAAATCACGAATTTCTAAGAAACACCAATCTTAGTTAGAAAGTAACATTATTCTTACGGGGAATTTAAGATGTTTGGATCGGGTTTGTTAATTTTTAGAAACATGACCAAAGACAAAATAAATTAAAGTGAAATTAATTGACCTGTAACTTTGTTCATTAGAAAACTTCACCATTTTCTACAGTACCTGTAAACAAAACACTTTGTTTTACAGTTTCACTAAAGATCTTTCAAATTAAGTATCAATCGATTACAATTAATTTTACCATAATGGTTAAAATGTTCAATCCTGAGATTCCTTTGATGTTTCCGTTTTAATACTATGTGGCAAGTTGCGGATATTACCTTAAGTAATCGATCTTTGAAGTAAACTTTATTTGCACTGGGTGACCCGATAGCTCAGTTGGTAGAGCACTCGCTTCACACGCAAAGGGACCGAGATTGATCCCGGGTATAGTTGAATTGTTATTTTCTGACCCTCTCCCCCCCCCCCCTCTGTCCATCAAGCAGTGAATCAGTAGTTGAGTCTGTTAGATTTGGCGGAAAGTGCTTTGCGATAAACTAGCGCCCTATCCAAAAGATAGCAAGCAATTGTTATTGTCCGCTTCACGCTATTGAAACTGGGATACACTCCGACCCATGGATTGAGTGGCTCTGAATGACTACTTTTTTTCTTTGGACTAAAATGAAACAAGGTGTTTAGTTAAAGGCGGCGTTGATGATTATGTGAAATTGTAAGGTCGGTGGCCTCAAACTTAACTTACTATACAATACGCGTATTCAAAATGTTGGCCAGCTAACTCTTCCTTCAATTATCGATAAACGATAGATTAAAACGACTTTCATCTTGGCAATAACCATCAAACCTGGTAATTTGTTGCAGAGTCCCAGGTTTGAGAGTTTGTGTCAAGATGAATGTTATTTTAATCGATCAATAATTGAAGGACGAAATTTTTTGTCCAAAATTTTTTTAAGAGTTTTTTTTTTGTATTGTTTTTTTTTTTCTTCTTCAGAATATTGCATAACAATTCCGTGATATAAATTATGAATCATTTATCCGCAACGGACAAAGACAAAAGGGCCATGTGTTTCGTAACGGCTTGTTGATAAAACCTGAATTTTAAATGCTTTCGAAAGAGAACTATTGAACTGAGTTCATGGGCATTGACCTAAGATTAGTCACTGTTTTAATATGTGAATTCTGGACAATGCGGTCAATAGAGTTTAGAGTTGAACAAGATTTAAGTGTATATAATAATTCATTTTAATTTATGATGTCTTTAAGTCAGTCCCTTGATAGGTGGGCAAATAATGAATTTTTAATGCCTTGTTTTACACGACAAAGGGTTCGGGGCGTTAGGCGACATATTATTTGAAATAGCAATTGGTTTGTTTGTTTGTTTGTTTGTTTGTCTTTCAAAAAGAGAAAAGAAAAAAATCCAACTTTGTTTTTGTCAGCGTATGCTAAATTAATCCATTAGTGTTGTAATTTGACAAGCAGGCTACACGTCACGGTTCCGTTGGTCGCAAGTTTTAACCAGTTATTGCTGAACTCTGGAAAGACATGTATCTAGATATTTAAAAATCTGGCCAGAAAACTCATCCTTCAAATATTGATCGATTTAAATGACCCTCATTTAGACAAAAACCCTTAAACATGGGACTGATAGAATACCTCGCAAAGCCCCAAGTTTGATCGGGTTTTTTTTTTTTTTTTTTTGTTTTTTTTGTTTTTGTTTTTTTTTTTGGGGGGGGGGGGTTGTTTTGCCGGGATGAGTCGTTTAAATGGATGGATAATAGTCTTCAACAGTCGTAACGTCACTTCCTTCCTTATGACGCATGGTAACTTAGTAACACTGGCTCTAAACTATCGGAACAATGGCGGACGCCGTATGAAATATTTATCCGGCGAGCTTAAACGCGTATCCAGAGGAAAAAAACCCCATAAATTTGATCATGTTTTGACTTTTACACATTCTGATCACAAGGCATATGAAAAGGGAATGAAAAGTTCTAGCCAGCATGAAGAATAAAAAGTAATGATTTTCTTTGTTTAGAACCAAGGTGGCCGCCGTTGCCGGGCGCGTGACATCAGACTACTGAATCCAATTGAAGGACAAGTCTGCGGACAACCCCCGCATTCTATATAGATAGACTCTGTGTAACCATGAACTTTATAGAATGCGCTTGGCCAAGGAGTTCACAACATTGCCATCCGGAAGTATAACGGACCAACACACAACTCTGGTTAACCATGAACTTTTATAGTCTGGTTAATACAGTTTAGTGAGAACAACTCACAAACGCGGATGGCAAAAACCATAACAAAGGCCTGAGTGACGTCATCTGCATACTATCTATACTATGGAGGGATTTAGTGAGAACTACTCATAAAAAAACAATAACAA
>NC_088372.1:17667282-17678979 GCF_034508935.2 Berghia stephanieae | reverse complement strand
GTGTAAATTTTACTCACAAAATTTAGTTATCTAAATGTATTTTCATTTCTTAAAAAGTTGTAATTCGTTAACAAAAAAAAAAAAAGATACAAGCAAGAGTCAGAGCGTTTTTGTGCGGAGGAAACAATTCAAGAACGTTGGAACAATAATACAGATTGTGAGTTTGAAAAATCGACTTCAGTACGCTTCAACAGTCGTAACGTCACTTCCCTCGTAAAGACTCATGGTAACTTAGTAACTAGCTCTAAACTATCGGAACACTGGCGGACGCCCTTATGAAATATTTCTCTGACGAACATAAAAGCGTATCCAGAGGGGAAAAAAACATAAATCTGATCATGTTTTGACTTTTACACATTCTGATCACAAGACATATGCAAAGTTCTAGCCAGCATAAAGAATAAAAAGTTCCGATTTTCTTTGTTTAAAACCACGATTGTCGCCGTTGCTGGGCGACGTGACATCAGACTATTGAATCCATTTGGAAGGCAAAGATTTTGGAACGTCATCCAATCGAAAACTAAATTATGTGAGCAGAATTTACACAAATCGTTGAAAACGGTAGGGGCTTCCTGAAGCCGGTGATCGTAAAATACTAACGAAAGAGTGAAAATGTAGAGGCTTCGTATGGGAACAAGGACGGTCCAAAAACACGGTATGGCAGCAGAAGTATCCTTGTGCGTTTGACATTTGAAATGTTAGCAAATGTTTACTAGAACTTCGCTCATGTCTATATTTTTTCATTTAAATGTATCAAACCAATTTTTACATAGTGCTTAATAATAAATTTATGTAGAATCTATGAGTCGTTTTTTATTTTATTAAGATTGGTTGAATTCTTTATAAGATACAGACGTTTGGACGTGTCTCGTTATTTTTGTGACCACTCAATATATTGGGTACGACAAAAAAAAAAAAGAAGTAAAACCGGATAAGTTTGGAAGCCAAATCATAACTGAAATTGAGTGGAACCACCAACTGCTTTTGATTCACTGCAAGTACTCCGATCTCATTGTCATTCTCGTAAAAAAGAAGTTTGACACACAACTCACGTGCTAAAATGATGGAGTCTTTTGTCGATGGGAGTTTACAAAACAAATTCAATTTGTCGATGGAATCTTCACAATGTCTAATCATTCTCATAACACACTCAAAACGTCTTCGTGTGAACCTTAAACACCACATAAAATTTGGGGACGATTGGTACTGTAATTTCAGAGCCTTGGTGTTCCAAAAAATCCAATTTGCAAAATATATAAATAGACACACACACACACACACACACACACACACATATATATATATATATATATATATATTATAATTTTCATCTCATTTTATTGGATAGCCTGTCAGTTTTGCTGTTGGAATTCTCAGATGAATTGAGTCTTGGGTTTTGGCGTTGGGTTTGAATGGCCCGAAGGTTGAGGTTCTCTCTGGTCACTCGACTAATTCTTTGCCTTAGGACGCAGTTCTCGTTGTAAAGGGTATCCCTGTCAGAGCCTCTATATCTTTTTTTTATTTTTGAGAGGAAAGAAGTAGAGGTAGGTGTTCAGTTGGTGTAGGGAGTGGATAAAGAAAACGGAAATAATTAGATCTTTAAATAAATTTGATTTAATCTGAAGTGGAAATAATGACAAGAACACTTGTGTGTGTGTGTGTGTGTGTGTGTGTGTGTTTGTGTGTGTTTAAGGCAATGTAATTTGTCATGTAAGCGCTTAGAGTTTGATGTTTTGAGTTACAACGCTATATAAAATTTCAGCAATATTGGTGGATAGCTCATACGGTAGAGTCACGCTCTCCCCGGCCAGGCGGAGATATCGTACCAGTAAGGTCGCGGGTTCCAACCCCCATCACCGCCGCGAAATTTTGTATTCTTTATTGTCTTCTGGCACTTTCATACTCACTTCATTTTTGTAGGAAAAGATATTGTGATAAAGGTATCAGTCCCGTCTTATATGTTAAGTATTGTTTATGGCGCGGGCGGATCTCTCTAAGCGGCACAAAGTTGATTCCTTTGAAATTCTCTTTATTCTCATTCTTGCACAGTGCTCAGGTAGATGTCAAATGAGTATCTAGCTATAAATTACCTTTGTGGTTGTTGGAAAAGAAATTGTAATATCGCCTTAAAGGCGTCAGTCTTACATTTTATACGTTCCAAATGTTGTTGTGGCTAGAGACTCCTAGTTAATCGCTTTGAGCACGTTTAGTAAGTAGATGTCGTGTTATATAAATGCTCAAGGATAAGAAATAATACTTAAAGGCTAACATGATGCGAGATGAAAAACGATTAAAAGTCATTCGCATACCTGTTGAGTTCTTGAACCAATTTGCTTTTTTCCTCATTGGATTTCCTTCACTGTTTTGATAGAAGACGAATCATAAGGTCACGTTGACGAAGTTCATCTTCAAAGGTCAAGGCCATGGCTAATTTTGCGGAAGCTGAGAGATCTTGATAGTCCATTTCTGGTGTCCTTGGCCATCGAAACGATTGGTGTCTTTTGTGAGGTTGTTTTTGTTTTATATCAACAAGAAAAAAAGAAAGAAAGAAATAGAGCAATCAGTTTAATCTTTCAAAATCTTCATTTGTCTCCTCCTCCTCCCCCTCCTCCTCCTCTTTCTTTTCGTATTCCTTCTCTTCCTTCACCTCCTCCTCCTCCTCCTCATTCAACAAACAACTTGAATCTAAGGTAAGCAATGCATAAGCTACGATAAGTCAAAATTCAATATTATTATTTATCTATGTCAGGTAATAATATGATCTATAGATGGAATGCGCTTGGCCAAGGAGTTCACAACATTGCCATCCGGAAGTACAACGGACCAACAGACAAACTCTGTGTAACCATGAACTTTTATAGTATGGTTAATACAGTTTAGTGAGAACAACTCACAAACGCGGATGGCAAAAACAATAACAAAGGCCTGAGTGACGTCATCTTCGAACTATCTATAGATAGAATGCGCTTGGCCAAGGAGTTCACAACATTGCCATCCGGAAGTACAACGGACCAACACACAAACTCTGTGTAACCATGAACTTTTATAGTCTGGTTAATACAGTTTAGTGAGAACAACTCACAAACGCGGATGGCAAAAACAGTAACAAAGGCCTGAGTGACGTCATCTTCGAACTATCTATAGATAGAATGCGCTTGGCCAAGGAGTTCACAACATTGCCATCCGGAAGTACAACGGACCAACACACAAACTCTGTGTAACCATGAACTTTTATAGTCTGGTTAATACAGTTTAGTGAGAACAACTCACAAGCGCGGATGGCAAAAACAATAACAAAGGCCTGAGTGACGTCATCTTCGAACTATCTATAGATAGAATGCGCTTGGCCAAGGAGTTCACAACATTGCCATCCGGAAATATAACGGACCAACACACAAACTCTGTGTAACCATGAACTTTTATAGTCTGGTTAATACAGTTTAGTGAGAACAACTCACAAACGCGGATGGCAAAAACAATAACAAAGGCCTGAGTGACGTCATCTGCATACTATCTATACGGCGATGCATTGAAAAGAAAATGAACAGTAAGTTGGATTCATAGTATAACCAATTATATTATATTAATATGTTACAACGAGCACCACTAGCAACTCATTTTTAAAAATTGTTTTAGATGGCGGGGTATTATTATAGATAGTATGCGTTTGGCCTTGGAGTTCACAACATTGCCATCCAGAAGTATAACGGACCAACACACAAAACTGTTGGTAACCATGATGGTTTATAGACAGGTTAATACAGTTTAGTGAGAATTACTCATAAACGCGGATGGCAAAAAAAAAAACAATAACAAAGACATGAGTGACGTCAACTTCGAACTATCTATATTGTGATCTATTTATTAGAGAACGATCAGGCTTCAGTTACAAGGCTGCGGGGGTTGACGCCTTTGAAATACGTTTCAACAGTCGTAACGTCACTTCCTCGTTATGACGCATGGTAACTTAGTAACTGGTTCTGAACTATCGGAACAATGGCGGACGCCCGTATGAAATATTTCTCTGACGAGCATAATAGCGTATCCAGAGTAAAAAAAAAAACCATTATAAATCTGATCATGTTTTGACTTTTACATATTCTGATCACAAGACATATGAAAAGTTGTAGCCAGCATGAAGAATAGAAAGTACCGATTTTATTTGTTTAGAACCACTATGGCCGCCGTTTTGGGCGACGTGACATCAGACTATTGAATCCAATGTCCAAGGATATCTACGTTAAATCTGCATAAAGTGTGTTGTTTGCCTCTAGTACCTTGGTTTTAATCGACAAGAAAAACGAGAACAACTCACCTGAACACGAAATTTATGGACAGATTAAAGGTTTTGATGAGTGAACACAATTTATTAGTTGCATGACACAAACCAAAATAATAATTAAACAAAAAAGCCGTGATAGACGGCTGTAAATAATATTATAGATAGTATGCAGATGACGTCACTCAGGCCTTTGTTATTGTTTTTGACATCCGCGTTTGTGAGTTGTTCTCACTAAACTGTATTAACCAGAATATAAAAGTTCATGGTTACACAGAGTTGTGTGTTGGTCCGTTATACTTCCGGATGGCAATGTTGTGAGCTCCTTGGCCAAGCGCATTCTATCTATACTTTTGTCAATAATCAAGGGACAGAACCAAGTAATCAATTATACGTTTAATAAAGTTATGATTTTGTGACTGATTATTTCCCTTAGATTTCATTTACGTATTATTGTTATATAATCAGGCTTTAACCACACTCAGTACATATTGTTATAATGTTGCCTTTGTAGACACAAACACATTTTCTAAAAATTAACGTCACAAAACACGGCGGCGACTATCAAAAAAGCTATTGAAAAGTGGCGTGTTTTTAATAGAACAACCAGTGGATTAATTGTTACAGTGAATGACATAATCAGTCGGATGGTGAAAAGGTTTGAACTGAAATATTGCTAAGTTTAGTTAGTAGGTCAATTTAATAAAATAAAAAATGAGTTTTGTTATAAATGATTAAATCAACCCCTTTTTGTACATCTTCCGGAAATATCAAAGCTTAATTTCCCTTCTAAATATTTTTTACAGTTAGTCAAGTTGTAAAAGTATGAAATTTAAGAAAAGTTGCTGGATACCTTTCCCATACATCTGACCAATAACTTCATGAAAAATCACCCGATTTACTTCAAATAAAGAGTAAAATACTCTGGTGAGCATATTCTTACAGAAAATAAAAAAAAAAACCCATTAAAATGCAAATCCAAAATTTACACCTTCCGACTGATTATGTCATGCAGTGACACAATTTGTTTCCTTCAGCAGTACACAACGGCTAATTTTTGTTTCTTGTTCCAGATATATATATATATATATATATATATATATATATATATATATATATATATATATATATATATATATATATATATCAGAAGAATGTGCATGATACAATTACAGAGAGAGCCAAAAAGAAAAATACAAGAAAAAAACACATTTCAAAATATCAGCCTGCCTCGAACATACCTTTTAATAAAGGTATGTGAATAACATTCAATGAAAATATAGGTACTTACCTATATTGGTCACTTTTATCTAGTTGTGATTATTCAGAATAGTTAGTTTACCTTACAGTAAGTGATTGAGCTTTCTAATGATGATAAAAGTTATTTCGCTGACTTGACCTTTTTTTTTTTTTTTGGATGCAAGACTATTTCTATTTCTTATTGTAAACCTCTAGTTAGAATTTCCATTTATACATTGTAAACATATCTTATCAAAAAAATCTCTCTAGGGTGACATAATACATTATCTCTGTGATAACTGGAAATTTTCAGACAATTTCATTGAATAGATTCTGAGAAACGCTTGACACAGTATCCCATACCCTTAGAAAATTACATATTGAGAAAATAGTAAAATAGCTTCCCGTTTGTCACACTTTTTATTTACTACCTGTACCCCATTCGACTGTGTTTTCGTGCTTTTATAGTCTACTTTAATAATTTGGACTTCAATTATATTAATTTTAATATAATATAATATGATTTTCCACCAAAATCTCAAAATCAATTTTTCGAAGGATTTTCCTAATAATTAGACCCAATCCGCCCCTTAAGAAAAAGAATGAGATAAACAATAGATACGAACACGGTGTTAACAAAGGAGTTTTTCACAGCCACCTGGCTCATGGTGAAAGAGGGTAAGCTTATGCAAGAAGTTTACGCAAGCATTTTGATAAAAACATGGCAATAAAACATGACAAATGTCAGAAAGAACCATGGGGGTAGCTGCAGGAGATTGCATTTATTCTCGGTTGTTGTACACAAAACACTGTCGTTGCAACTCAGGGGATACGTATAAAACTCAGTGGATAACAGCAAGAGATTAATGCTATTTTTGGTTGTTATGCATAAAATGCGGTCATTTATCAAAGTACTTTTATGTCATAAGAGGCGGGGTTTGATAGTAATATTCGAGAAAATTCTTGTTGTTTTTAATATACAAGTTGTGTATGATTCGCTCTTGCTTTAAGAGGGAGGTTTTGAATGTTAATGTGGGAGGTCAAAATCAGTAGGAGAGGTTAGAACGAATTTTGAAAATGGTTACAATAGGAGGATAAAACAGAGCGTTTCTGATTCTATTCTACCTTTTGATTCTATTCTCCTTCATGACCACAATTGCCCCAAAAGCAGGCTCAAATCAAGGAAAAGTTTCCTCACAGTAGAGAGCCTTCGCACAGACCACTCAGCCTTCTACCGCCTGGACAAATGGGTAGAATGGGACAAGACAGCAAACGATGCCCTCCAGCCCCCAACAGAAAAGCTCCCAGCAGGCACAGACCTCAAGAGAAAAGACTGGGTGGCGTTGAACAGAGCTAGAGCAAAGGTGGGAAACACCGCCACCAACCTCTTTAAATGGAAAATCTCACCGGGCACTGAATGCCCATGCGGTCACCCCAGACAGACCATGGACCACAACCTGTCCGAATGCTCGCTGGGACCTCACTGCACCAATGCTGACCTGAGGGAATGCAACCAGACTGCCCGGGACTGGCTGACTCACTGGCGCGACAAGATATGATGATGACTATGAGCTGCACACTTTAAACCTTTTGTGCTCACCATCATTTATTTGCATTTACGGACGTAGAAATATTCCACGTAGGTTTATTGGAAATGGTGACTTAGGCAAAATTTACTTTACATTTGTTTTGATTTTATGGATTTGGAATTTATGAAACTGATTGAATTATGACCATGCTATTTGATTTGGATTTTGGATTTATCACAGCAAATAAAGCAGTAAGAAATGAAACTTGGAATCTGGACTTTTATTTGAATGTCTTAATGTTGTGAATTCATTTATCATCAATTGCCCTTGAACTCCTTTTGTCATTATTAACATCTACAAGACAATTCAAAGGTATATCATTACCATCTATCAAAAAGCTACTATACGATCATAAGCCATTACATATGTGTGCAACTACGCCACAATTGAGCCGAAATTTAGATCGGTGAAACGGAAAAAAATCAATTGCTTGTTACCCTTTTGATAGGGCGCTATTCTATCGCAAAGTACTTCCGCCAGATCTAACAGACTCAGCTACCCAATCACTTCTGGATCGACCTAGGTATTTTGGCTCGTGAAGCGAGTGTTCTACCAATCGTGCAGTCTGAGGGTTTCTTTTCCGTTTATTTGTGGCGTGACAGGGACGTACAACACGACAATTGCATTCAAATATAACTTTACCATAAATTTGACATGAGTCTACTACTACTACTACTACTACTACTACTACTACTACTACTACTACTACTACTACTACTACTACTACTACTACTACTACTACTACTACTACTACTACTACTACTACTACTACTACTACTACTACTACTACTACTACTACTACTACTATTACTACTACTAGTACTACTATTACTACTACTACTACTACTACTACTACTACTACTACTACTACTGCTACTACTACTACTACTACTACTACTACTACTACTACTACTACTACTACTACTACTGCTACTACTGCTACTACTACTACTACTACTACTACTACTACTACTACTACTACTGCTACTATTACTACTACTACTACTACTACTACTACTACTACTACTACTACTACTACTACTGCTGCTGCTACTACTACTACTACTACTACTACTACTACTACTACTACTACTACTACCACTACTACTACTACTACTACTACTACTACTACTACTACTACTACTACTAATACTACTACTACTACTACTACTACTACTTACTACTACTACTACTACTACTACTACTACTACTTACTATACTACTAACTACTACTACTACTACTACTATACTATACTACTACTATACTGCTACTACTACTACTAATACTACTACTACTACTATACTACTACTACTATACTACTACTACTACTATACTTCTACTACTACTACTACTGCCACCGCACCTCAACCACTACCATCACCACATATTAATAAACTAGACAGCCGCGTCATTTCTGAAAGTCTTTCCTAATACCTACCTCCAGCCTGAGGCGATCTACAAATCCAAAGATAAATCAATGTATTGAAATCTTTCCAGAATACGATAAGGAAAAGTCAATCAATTCTTCTGACTGATCGAACGTTAATTCATTCCTGCTGTCGACTTGGTGATAAGATTGAAATCGCCTTATGGCTGCATATGGGTCAAACGTCTTATCCAAACGGTATTGTGCCATGGTTCACATGAAGGCCACTGTAACTTTCATCAAAATAAGTTTATAGGTTATATTTTTATTTTATAAAGCATGTATATATAATAACATTTTGAAAAGTGATTTCTAAAATATAATAAGTGAAATCTCAATAACCAAACGATAGATTTCCTCAGTTGATAAGAGAGACTCGTGCACAATGCTATTTTCACGTTCGTTCTGTACGGCATGCATAAAAATAATTGTGTCGATTTCATTATCGATGTCAACTGTCTAGTAAGGGAAAGAATGAGGAAAAGGAAATAACGTGAATTTGTTGTATCTCTTGTTACTAGTTATTTCCCTTGTTGTCTAACCCAGCAAAAATGCCATAAATGACGTACAGAGTCGCCCTGTTAAATATGTAAACAAATTACGCACCACAAAGTATGAGACGAATTCATCGCTTTTCCAACAAAAATTCGTGCTGACACGAGGTTCCGGCTAGTGATTATGAGTTCACGTCATACTTCTTTCCGAATAATAACAATTTGCTTTATGTGTTATAAATATACCACTAATGTAGTTTTCATTAAATTTTGAATTTATTATTTATGACATATTATTTACATCATTTCGCAGTTACCAAAGACTGATATGAAATCTCTAACTTTAAATCATTTAAAATAGTGTTTGTATACTCAATATTGCCAGATTAACAGTGAATGCTGTTTATATAACTTTGAAAATCTTTCTCTATGCACGAACGTTTCACAGACCATTTGAGGATTTTAAAAACATATTAGGCTCTTAAACACACGACACGATACGATACGATACAATACAATACGAAATCTCTACCAGTTCCACTCTCGTAAATAATCAAACGATAAATTTCCTCAGTTGATGAAAGATAGTCATGCGAAATGCTATGCTGACGTTCTCTCCTGTATTCAGGCAGTTTAATAGGAATGATTTTTGTGACTTTCCTATTCTCAGTGTATATAATCTTAATAAGATGTTTGGTACCAGGAAGCAGCACTGAAAGTGGAGAGTCAAAGCAGATGCAAATATTTCTAGCACAAAGGCCAATATTAATAATATTTCCACCAAAAATAGTACTTATAACAATTTTTTTCAGTGATAGTGGTCTTCCGTTTTATGTTTATCATGATTGAAACAGAGAGACACCGAAAATCTTTTCTGCCGTCCAGTATTAGGCTTTATAACAACAAGCAATAATCATTTTATATAATTATTTCTCATTTTTACTTTTTAAAAATATAAATATTAATTTATTAATTTATTTGTTTTGCAATCTTTTCAATTTTCAATTTATAGTGACAGTTTTAACTATTTTACAGTGTTGAAATTATTCATATTATAAAGCGCAGCTCTGGTTATAGAGCTGCTCCTTTTTTATATATATACATCCTATTTCCATTGTATTTTTATCTTATGTGTAAATTATAACACGTCTGTACAAAAAATTTCCTTTTTGGGATGCAATAAAGTATTATTATTATTATTATTATTATTATTAATTTGTTCTGATAAATCCGTTCCAATTTCATTAAAATAAGTTATAATTTTAGAAACAAGGCCATCGAAGTCATCTGTCATTACGAAATTTTAATTCTTGGTATTGTCGGAAATAGTACGGCAGATTATGTTTAGGGTACAGCATTAACCTATGTGCGGCTATGTGGGCTAGTGGTATGACACTCACTTTCGGATCGGAAGGTCCTGGGTTCGAGCCTTGCTCGGCGCATAGTTGAGTCCTTGGAAAAGACTCGTTACTTACATTCTCTCACCGTACTCAGGTGTAAAATAAGTACCTGGCCGTTAAGAGCGTTGTCTTTGTCCAATCGACAGGCGTCATGTCCGTCATACATGTTAAATGTTGCTGTTGACCAGGAACCCCTTGTAAAGCGCTTTGAGTACATTAGTGGATATTGCGCTATATAAAAGCTCAATTTGTTTTAGCCTTGAGGCGCTAAGACATGTTTATGCAATTTGTTTCTATTGACGATGACAGACTGCCATGCCAACGATTGGTCAGATTAGATTCAAACAACAATTGGATTCAGCAGTCTGATGTCACGCCGCCCGGCAACGGCGGCCATCTTGGTTTTAAACAAAGAGAATAATTACTTTTTATTCTTCATGCTGGCTAGCGCTTTTCATATGCGTTGTGATCAGAATGTGTAACAGTCAAAACATGATCAAATTTATGTTTTTTTCTCCTCTGGATACGCTTTTATGCTCGCCGGAGAAATATTTCATACGGCGTCCGCCATTGTTCCGATATTTTAGAGCCAGTATTACTAAGTTACCATGCGTCATTAGGAAGGAAGTGACATTACAACTGTTGAAGAGTATTGGACAAGTCCAAGTATAGATAGAATGTGCTTGGCCAAGGAGTTCACAACATTGCCATACGGAAGTATAACGGACCAACACACAAACTCTGTGTAACCATGAACGTTTATAGTCTGGTTAATACCGTTTAGTGAGAACAACTCACAAACGCGGATGGCAAAAACAATAACAAAGGCCTGAGTGACGTCATCTTGGAACTATCTATACCGAATATCTTGTCAAAGACGTATCAGTCAGCACTATGTCGGGGCCAATGGTGTCAAGCGCTGCAGACAGATAAAATAAACAACACAACACATCTATATCACGATTACTGTATATATATATATATATATATATATATATATATATATATATATATATATATATATATATATATATATATATATATACATAAAGACAATATCCCCGTGAGGCAAAGTTCAATTTTTATTATTGTTGGAATACCATAAAACTTCAAATTATGTACATGCATTTGTTAACAGCAACAGAAACATGTAGGACGAGACATGACGCCTGTTAGGCGATATGACAATTTTTCCGGACAGAGACAACGCTGTTGACGGCAAGGTACTTATTTTACACCTGAGTAAGGTGACAGAATGTGAGTAAAGAA
>NC_088372.1:17640723-17667183 GCF_034508935.2 Berghia stephanieae | reverse complement strand
CCTTTTGGTTCCTTACTCTTTGGAAATGTGCATGAATCGAGTCCTGAGAGGACTAATCATGTATAGTTTACATATTGAATCATCAAGTTCATAACTATGTTAGTAGCAGGACGTATACGGATATTATTAAAATTATGGGACGTAAAAGAGCGAGGATGGATGATATTTACTGATGACCAGCATGTATTTAGCTAGACTTGAATATAAGATGCCATCAGTGTGAAACCAGAAACCAATTACACATGGTAAATATTGAGTTTTCTGGAAGAGTGGTTTTAAGCTTCAAATGGGTTTGGACCCAGTTTTTTGAAGATCACACTTGTGCTCCTTAGTGGTGCTGTCGTATAGACGAAACTCAGCTATTTTGTTAGACGGCAATTTTAATTATTAGTTATCACTAAATTATATAAATCAGATTATTAACTTTTAATGTTACACACATTTTTCTTTGTTGGTATACTATAAATACGGCTGACAGCAGACGTGAACTATTTAGCGAAACGTATAGCATCGATTATTGGTCACAAAAACTTTAGGTATAAAGGTAACCGGTGAGATGTTCAAATGTAAATGTAGATAACAGTGATATCATCCCCACTGTTTATCATGTACGAAAGCGCATTGTTGTCTTCTGTAGAAGAAATGAAGTTCACGTCACTCAGCTTATTATTATTATTATTTTTAGACAGTTCGATTGTGGCACGTTCTTGTTATTTTTAATTTGACTAGCGATGTGGTGAGAATTTTCCATCAACGCATAGCATCGATATAATAATACATTTTAGTTTTTTGATGGCAAAAATCAATTCACAAAAGCCTATCATATAAATAATAATCATGTGGTTTCCATCTTGGTTTTAATACTACAAACCAAGTGACATTTCTATCTATCCGTTGAAAGTTTGAGCTTGTACTGTTTTTGTTTTGTTCTGTTTTGCTTTTGTTGTTCGTTTTGATTTGTTCGTTGTTGTTTGTTTAGTTTTTTTTTTCACTGTCGGGTACATGTTTTATTTATGCTTCCCCTATCAACATTTTCAAAGCTGTCTTTGAAGAACATAACAACATAGCAACACTGCTGTGCTCTAAAAAACTCAAAACATCTTTTTTTAATTAGGCCAGAAAACCGATTCTTCAAATATCTATCGATTCTTATCTTGACAAAAGACTGTCGATCCTAAAACTTCAAGGAAGCCTCCGGTTTGAAAGACTTTGACTAGATGGGTCATATTATTAACTCACTCAATCCTAGCGATTGTTGCTAGTTTCCAAAAATGGAAAAAATGTATCAAAAATGAGAATGTACATAGATAGTTTTATTCAACTACCATTAACATGTAGAAAATAAAAACATTAACTTTGATACTACGCCTATAATTTGTCTCAGAAAAAAATGTAATAAATAGGCACGGGGTAAAAAGTAACCCGGATAATCTACGGTTATAGTTGATGTTAGGGTTGAGTGAGTTAACCGATCGATGATTGAAAGACTAGTTCTCGGGCAGAAATTAAACTAATGAGTTTTGTTTTCAAATCACGACAGTATATTCAGTACATTTTGCCTTCCAGCTAAAGTAATTGGCTTTCTATCTTTTGAACATTTCAACATGTTCATAATTATTTATTTATGACATTGGTTATTTAAATATGCATCGTCTTGTGCAATGCAAAAGTGCAATTCCACGCGATGTTTGTATTCAAAACTTCGTAATGAATATTCATAAACTTGGATTGCTCGGCATACATTTATTAATGAACATATTTATTGTCTGCATGCAATGGTTTGATTTTCTTTTCTATATATATATACACGATTTACTGCATGCTGCAGGCATGTTGTACTGCGTGTCAGTGGCTCAACGATAAGGTACCTAGCCTTGAAACAAAGTCAAGCGATCTTGAGCGTGGCGAGCGGTTGGATGTTTATAAGCGATTTCGAACCGTTAAAGACCGCTACACGATGAAAACCGTGGTCTACAGGAGTAAAACACACGGAGTAGTCACACTCATTTCAAATTGTAACCTAATTAGAGAAGAGGGGTGATGCCTTCTTTATTTGCTCACCGTACTTCATTGTTACTTCGATAATTTAATAAAATTTGAAATTTATCCCCATTAACGGAGATAATGGCATCGCCCAAGGCGTTGATCGAGTTGTTCGTGGCGTTGATACACACACGCAACTCCTACCCCCCCCCCCTCCCCCCCCCCCCCCACACACATTAGAGGGCAGCGAGCATTGAAGAGTAAGAGAGAGACGTGAAGTTATAATAAGAGGGGGTGGATGAGGTAATAAGAGGGGTCGATGGTGACTTTTCGCCAGATCTAACAAACTCAGCTACCCATTCATTGCTGAGTAGATAGGGATTTAGAAAAAACTCGACTGCACCCGGGATCGATCTCTGGCCCTTTGCGTATAAAGAGAGTGCTCTATCAACTGAGCTATCGGGGTCCCCAAATATTCTATTGGACTTTTTTATAATTCAGACGTTATAACTGGTTTTTTTGGAAGGAAGAAACTAATGAAACTCATATTATTTGATTAGTAAAAACACCAAACGAAATTTTAATATAATTGTATTATTTTAAATGACAACACTGCGATAGAAAGGAGTGGTGACAAGAGATGGACAAAAGAAAACAAAGAATCGGATTTGCTACTTGCTAGGTTCGACACACACACACACACACATACACACACACACACAAACACACACATCTTTAGTAGTCACATACATTTCAAACAATAACCCATTAGAGAAGAGGGGTCATGCCTTCACCATAGATCATTGTCATTGCGATCATTATGGTGTAGTAAATTTTGAAATTTACCCCGTATAATGGAATCGTCCAAGGCGTGCGCCTCCTGTTCCCCCCATCTCACACACGAAAGGGCGGTTTGCGGAGTGAAGGTTGGTGGTCGTCTGCCTGTATGATCGTCTGTGTCGTTTAGTGTATGGCAAAGGGGGGTGGGTGCGATTAATTAAGTGGGATGGGTGGTGATTGGTGGAAGATAGGCAACCGAAGGCAACGAATCGCTGGGGAAGTAGTAGGCTATGGCGCGAGACCGAAGGTGATCAGACCGGTCTTCAGCGCGGCACTAGTTAAAAGGTGATATGAAGTGAGGACCGCCGCCGGTTTTCACTATGGGACCGATCCCCGGTTCACAGCTAAAAGACCGTGGGACCGGTCCAAAGGACCGGTCCTCAGCGCGGCACTAGTAGCAAGCAATTACTAATGTCCGTTTCACGCTATAGAAACGGGAATAAACTCCGGTTCACGGGCATAATGGCTCTTAAGTAGTACTATTTTTTAAACATATAACTTATACAGTACCAAATAGAAAATTGGTTCCTTCCCTCCTGCCGCAGGGAATACATAGGGCGTCGTGTAGCAAATTAAGCATAGTGAATGCAAGGACGAACGAGCTATAGAATTGTGAATTGCTATTTATCTATTTATGTCATTATTTAATACAGCAATAATTATTCGGCAATGTGGTCTTGTCATTTGACACTACCCTTCAAATCAGAATGTCCAGGGTTCGACTCCCACTCTGGGCCGCGCATAGTTGAGTCCTTGGAAAAGGCTCTGTACTCACATTATCTGTCACCGAAAACAGGAATAAAATGAGTATTTGGTCGTTAACAGCGTGATCCCTGTACAAAAAAAAAAAAAACCAAGTTAATATCGTCTAACAGGCGTCATGTCTCATCCTTTGTGTTAAGTGTTGCATATGACTAAGCATCCCATCTAAAGCGCTTTGAGCACGTTTAGTGGATAGTGTGCTATATAAAAGTTCAAGTTTTTGGAATTTTTATTTTTGTTTACTTAGTTTTAATTACCTCCAAGTAATCAGTATAACAATTTGTTGCTATTTAACTGTTGGGTCTTTTTGTCAGAGACGTAATCACGCAGCTTTGTTTATTAAAATGTTAACAAGACTTTATTTCAACATGATCGATATTAGGGGAGGGCATCCGGGTCACCAAAAGGTCACCGATGCTTTTGGTTTTGAGAAGTCAGGTCATCAAGTATTGAGAAGGTCCCGACCTCGACTTAGTTCTCGATGCTTTTCTTGTCTCGAGAATCTTGGTCATCGATGCTTCTCGTATTGAGTCCCGAGTCCCGAGTCTCGAGACTATACTGCGCGAGCGACGCACGCGTTACTAACAATGTGTACTATCTGCATTGTTCACCCCTCTCTCGTCGGCGATGATTTCAGAAGCTAGAGACTTTTTTGCGTCTCGATGCTTTTTTGAGTCTCGAGACTCAAAAAAGTCTCGAGCATCGCTCTAGTCATCGGTGCTTTCATTCAATACCTAGTCATTGGTATTGGGTATTGACGTTATATCATATTTTAAACAGCTAACAAAACACAAACGTCGTAAATAGATCAAAATGGTTATAGGCATCAATGTTTTATTATTATACAAAGTGAATTTATTTAATGTATTTTAAGTTTTAATACAAAATAGCCATCCAAGCTCAGTTGAAGTGCTACTTCTCGGGAATTCCCGACTTTTCCTTGGTCATCGATATCGGGAATTTTTGAGTGTTGGTGGCCGATGACTTGAGGTATCATCGAGACTTCCGCTCGACACTAATCGATATGAGAGCATGTGTAGTGAATGAATTAAATTGACGTCAGTGAGCTCTTTGATACCATTTTAGACCACAATGCTAATTCTTAATTCATGTCAAATTGTTAACTTCGAGAACAAACCGTCGTCAAAAAGAATAATTTTTTTTTATTAAGAAATGATAATATTATGTTGTAAGCCCAGCAATGTTGTATGGACTAGAGACAGCAGCTACAACAAAGAAATTAGGTAAAGAAGTTGGGGTGGCAGAAATGAGGATTTTTGAGATGGTACTTGCCTGACCAAGTAAAGATAAAGCGAGAAATGAAGGAATTCGAAGGTTGGCTGAAATGATGAATGTATTAAAAACGATGAGAGAAGATATAATGAAATGGTTCGGTCATGATAAGGCAAGAGAGAGAGGGCGTAAGTGGGAAGGATACCATTGGATATACAATTAGTAGGAAAGAGACGCCAAAGACTAGATGGTTGGATAGGGTAAAGGGCAATATAAAAGAACTGGGCCTGGAGGAGGATGCTATGAACAGAGATACACGGAGATAATAATAATAATAGTAATAATAATAATAATAATAATAATAATAATAATAATAATAATAATAATAATAATAATAATAATAATAATAATAATAATAATAACAATAATAATAATAATAATGCACATTTATATTGCGCAACCTATCACCCTGGTTGGACGCTCTGGGCGAATTACAAATAAAACTGTCATATCGAAAGAGAAAAATACACTTAAACAGCCACCCTCCCCCACCACCCACTGCCTCAAACCATGACCTTCGTAATGTTAACATAACGATGACTACGCTCAAACACACCAATGCCATAAACAGTCATCCACATCCACACCTACCACATATACACACTTGCAACACAACGCATTATTGACGCAAGAAGCATTTACAGCTGATCATACACCATATGCTTTTTGAATGTAGTATGTTTTAAACCGATTTGTAAAAATGTTCAGTGATGGTGATCGTCTTAATGGAGCAGGGAGTTCATTCCAAGTAAGAGGGGCAAAGCGGGAGAAAGATCTTTCTCCAGCCTATAATTTGGTCCTGGGTATTTCAAGCAGGTCGTTTGATGCCGACCGCAGTATCCGGGGTTGTTTATAAACTGTGCACAGTTCCTGGAGGTAATTCGGGATGTGATTATTGAGGCAGTTGTAAACGCATGTGGCTGCCTTGAAATCAATGCGCTCACGCACTGGGAACCAGTGAATGTTGAATATTAAGGGTGCTGCTTCATCGCGTCGCTTGTTTCTCATGATAAGGGTGTGCAGCATTGTTTTGAACTCCTTGGAGGCTCTTGATGTGTTCTGACGTCGTACCGAAGAGTAAAGCATTACAATAGTCCATTTTTTAGAATAACATAGAAGTTACTAGCTGCTGGCACGCTTGTTTGGCAATAAAGTCCCTGATGGAGCTGATCTTTTTCAATTCAAATACAAGTTTTCTTTTAAGGCCTTTCACTTGATCTTTCATGTTCAGTTCAGGGTCCAGAATGGTACCTAGATTTTTTACTTTGTATACAAGATTTATTATGTTGTTGTCGATTGTGATCGTGGAGTTTTCGATTTTTTTTTGATGTTGTTTTTGCTCCAGATAGCAAGAACTTAAGTCTTGTCTCCTTTAATTTGAGACGATTTCTACACAGCCAAGTCTGTATGTTGTTTATGCATTGTTCACATTTTTCGATCGGTGTTGCAATTTGTTCGGTTGGATTGGTGTCGTAAATCTGACTGTCGTCGGCATACATATGATAATCAAGCCCATAGTCACGAATACTTTTTTCATAACGGGGATGTGCACTAAACAAACAAGACTAGGCCTAAAACAGACCCCTGAGGAACGCCAAAAAAAATTTCTTTTTCGTTGAATTTTGTATTTCCTATCATAACTATCTGTTTCCAATTTTGGGGATACGATTGGAACCAGCTGAGAACCGGTGCGTTTATGCCGAAAGAGTGCCTTGCACCAAGCATTAAGCGGTCGATTGTCAAATGCAGAAGAAAGGTCCAGGAGACAGAGAATCAAGTCTCCACTGTCGAGGACACCTAAAAGATTATTCACTACTCGTATAAGGGTAGTCTCTGTGTGCTGTTTCCTTTACGATACGCTGACTGGAACTGTTCTTAAAGTCCGTTTTTCGAAAGGTGTTTTGTTAATTGTGTGAGGACTATTTTTTCGAGCAACTTTGGTTGGAAAGATAGACTTGATACTGACCGGTGGTTCATTAAATTGTCTGAGTCGAGCCCTTGCTTCTTAATACGAGGTGTAACGAGTGCAGTTTTGAAGCACCCGGGGAAAATACCCGTTTTTAGGGAGGAATTTATGATGTCTTGTATTGATTGACCGACATGGTCTATGGAAACTTTCAGTATATTTGTTGGAATATGGTCGAGTGATGATATGATCAAGGACTTTACATCTTCAAGAGATACTTCTTCAAAAAAACTGTCATTTCTTCGCCGATAAAGTTGGGATTATTTTCATCAGTGTCGTGTTGGTCGAGGGATTCGCGGATTTTTGAAACTTTCTCAAGAAAATATTCGCAGAAGTGCTCTGCAAGAGCTTTGTCATCGTCGTCCGATGGACTTCGTTTAATTTGCTTCTAAAAACTCTCCTTTTGCTTTAAATATCGTTTTCTTATATTTCGGTTTGTAGGACATGTAGGAGATGTTCATTTACTATGGCAACCCTGCAAAATATGAGTACTAGGTAAGCTGAAAGAAGAAGAAGAAGAAGAAAATGAAATGATATTTATGTGAGGTCATTGATTGAGGGATATAGTGATGATGCTTTTGAACAGGGTTTGAAATTTTGTTTGAATTCCTTCCCAATCGTGTTACCAGAGATCGCGCAGCTGCATTGGGAACTCGTTCGAAATATCCACCGCATGAGTTTAAGAAGCTTATAGAAACAAAAGAAACAATATTGTTGTAGTGGATTGTTGTAGCCTGTAGCCTTTTTTTTTTCCAAGAATCTTATTAACTCTTCTTTACTTTGACTAATTCAATCGTTAATCCCAACTGTCATTATCCATTCATTGCTCCAGAAAGCTTTTAAATCCTTCAGAGCCATAAGACCTATTGCGCCGGATTTTATCCCTGTTTCTATACCATAATAAGGACTATAACGGTCGCTTGCTACCCTTGTGAAAAGACGCTTTTCCAGACCAAGCTACGCAATCACTGCTGGGTGGACAGCGACTTCAGCCAGGATCGATATTAGTCTCTTTGCGTATGAAATGAGTGCTCTATCAACTCAGAAAAGTAAGTGAGTGGAGCAGGCACTTATATTGATAATAACAAGGAATGAATTGAGTAGGAAAGTGCCAGAAGACAATAGAGAATAAAAATTTCGCGGCGGCGATGGGGGTTCTAAGGCGGACCATCCGTAGACCACACCACACCAAACGTCGGTAATTAACATGCCAAGGGCTTTGAACCCTCCCTCCATAGGACACACGAGATCAACGGCAGTCATCTTTGTTATTGTTTGTAGTCAGCCATTTTTACGAGTAGTTCTCACTAAATCCCTCCATAGTATAGATAGTATGCAGATGACGTCACTCAGGCCTTTGTTATGGTTTTTGCCATCCGCGTTTGTGAGTTGTTCTCACTAAACTGTATTAACCAGACTATAAAAGTTCATGGTTACACAGAGTTGTGTGTTGGTCCGTTATACTTCCGGATGGCAATGTTGTGAACTCCTTGGCCAAGCGCATTCTATAAAGTTCATGGTTACACAGAGTCTATCTATATAGAATGCGGGGGTTGTCCGCAGACTTGTCCTTCAATTATCCATCCATTTAAATGACTCATCCCGGCAAAACAACCCCCCCCCCCCCAAAAAAAAAAAAAAAAAAAAAAAAAACCCAAAATAAACCGATCAAACTTGGGGCTTTGCGAGGTATTCTATCAGTCCCATGTTAAAGGGTTTTTGTCTAAATGAGGGTCATTTAAATCGATCAATATTTGAAGGATGAGTTTTCTGGCCAGATTTTTAAATATCTAGATACATGTCTTTCCAGAGTTCAGCAATAACTGGTTAAAACTTGCGACCAACGGAACCGTGACGTGTAGCCTGCTTGCCAAATTACAACACTAATGGATTAATTTAGCATACGCTGACAAAAACAAAGTTGGATTTTTTTTTCTTTTCTCTTTTTGAAAGACAAACAAACAAACAAACACACAAACAAACCAATTGCTATTTCAAATAATATGTCGCCTACCGCCTCGAACCCTATGTCGTGTAAAACAAGGCATTAAAAATTCATTATTTGCCCACCTATCAAGGGACTGACTTAAAGACATCATAAATTAAAATGAATTATTATATACACTTAAATCTTGTTCAACTCTCAACTCTATTGACCGCATTGTTCAGAATTCACATATTAAAACAGTGACTAATCTTAGGTCAATGCCCATGAACTCAGTTCAATAGTTCTCTTTCGAAAGCATTTAAAATTCAGGTTTTATCGACAAGCCGTTACGTAACACATGGCCCTTTTGTCTTTGTCCGTTGCGTATAAATGATCCATAATTTATATCACGGAATTGTTATGCAATATTCTGAAGAAGAAAAACAAACAATACACAAAAAAACTCTTTAAAAAATTTTGGACAAAAAATTTCGTCCTTCAATTATTGATCGATTAAAATCACATTCATCTTGACAAAAACTCTCAAACCTGGGACTCTGCAACAAATTACCAGGTTTGATGGTTATTGCCAAGATGAAAGTCGTTTTAATCTATCGTTTATCGATAATTGAAGGAAGAGTTAGCTGGCCAACATTTTGAATACGCGTATTGTATAGTAAGTTAAGTTTGAGGCCACCGACCTTACAAATCCATATAATCATCAACGCCGCCTTTAAGCTAACTAAACACTTTGTTTCATTTTAGTCCAAAGAAAAAAAAGTAGTCATTCAAAGCCACTCGATCCATGGGGTCGGAGTGTATCCCAGTTTCAATAGCGTGAAGCGGACAATAACAATTGCTTGCTATCTTTTGGATAGGGCGCTAGTTTATCGCAAAGCATTTTCCGCCAAATCTAACAGACTTAACTACTGATTCACTGCTTGATGGACAGGGTGGGGGGGGGGGGGGGGGGGGTCAGAAAATAACAATTCAACTATACCCGGGATCAATCTCGGTCCCTTTGCGTGTGAAGCGAGTGCTCTACCAACTGAGCTATCGGGTCACCCAGTGCAAATAAAGTTTACTTCAAAGATCGATTACTTAAGGTGATATCCGCAACTTGCCACATAGTATTAAAGCGGAAACATTAAAGAAATCTCAGAATTGAACATTTTAACCATTATGGTAAAATTAATTGTAATCGATTGATACTTAATTTGAAAGATCTTTAGTGGAACTTGTCACAGTAAAGATTATTCACAATTATCTTATTAAATTTTATTTTATTAAGAACTGAATTCATCTCACTCCAGTTATATTTTGGTAGGCTTAGATAAACTTTACCTTCTAATATTAGATCGTCTTTCCTTTTATAGCCTTCCCTCGAATTAATTTCTAATTAGTGAATACTTTTCGTTCTACATTCTGTCACGTAGCCACTTATTATAAAAGCTGATAGGTCTAACATTTGACACTCACTTTCTCTCCACAATCTATGCTGGACGGCCAGTCACTCTATTCCTATATATATTGTAAGATTTTTATCTTTTGGGACTTTGTAGATATTATATCTACACCATTAATACGCCGGAGCTTTTAACTTTGATTGTATAATCTTCAAGGATCAAACCCAAGCCCGCTGTACTACACTATAACCTCTTACCAATTGCCTGGAAGTGGAATTTTACGAGTCCAATCCTGTTATCAGAGGAATAGATCATCCAAGCCCATCAACTGCCTGGAAACGTAAACTTACGAACCTGAGATATTATCATAAGTTACGTAAAATATTCATATCTCTATTTGTAACTGCCACGATCACTGTTTATCTCTTTTAATTAAATTTCATCATTATTTTTATTTCATTGTAAACAAATCGTTAATTGTTTTTCATTTATAGTAACTAGTAAATTCTGGGGCCTCATTCTACATATATCTTTATGCATAGTCAAGTAGCTCTTTACTCACTTGAGACCATGACATTTTGGAGGGGACACATATAAAGAATTGAATTTATTTAGTTACATATATCTATTTCATCTAACTTTAAAGTTTAAATTGTAAAACTCTTAATTGCCCCACTTGATCATATTTTAATTGAACTCCCTATTTACAGGATTATTTTTTTTTCTTTTTCATTTCTTCATTTAAATGGAATAGCATTTTATTGATTCATTCCTTCATTCATTTATTCATTTATAAATTATTCATTCATTCATTGTTCATTCATTTATTTATTCATTCATTCATCCATTCATTCGTTTATTCACTCATTTATCCAATCATTCATACATTAATTCCTCCCTTCATTCTTTCATTCATACATTATCCATTCATTCATTCATCTATTCACTCAGTTTTTCATTCATTCATTCATTCCTTGTCCACTTTGTTATTACATCACTCATTTCATTTTGTTGTTTGCCTCATTCATGAATTGTTTTCAATATGTTTACATTCCATAACGATTCATTCACCTATCATCCAATCACTCAGTGTTGTGAACACATTTTGTAACTATTGTAAATCTTACGATATTTTATTGTTTTGTATTTCAGACATCACTGTTAAACACTCTTCAATGCCTAATTACAATTGTTGAACAACCATTGAACAAGAGAGAGGTCCCAGCCACGAACTGAGTTGGTAAATATATCCTTCATTATTCTCTTTTACATGAGTTGGGCATCACATAGTAACTATAGACATCGTGATTTGTTTTGCATAGTGATTTGTTTTAAATACATTTTTGGCATATTACTGTTACCGAAAACACTTCTATATTATGTTCTGAAAAGTGAGTCTTTAAAAAAAAAATATAATAAAAGTAGTCTACTAGCCGTCGTGTTATATTTAGTGATAAATAACTTGGGATTATTTTGGCATCCTATTATTGTTATCACACTCTAGTATATTAGCGTCATTGCGAATAATTGTACACAAACTAACGACGAGTCACACACATTGGTGATACATTTTTCGTAGTAACATAGTTTAGAGTACACGCGATTGACACATTGTTATTGACTCAAGTCATAATAACTCCGCATTGTATTGACACATTGCTTTATAAGATATAACGATAAAAGGCATCAAATTCAACATACATAATAAGTTGAAATAAGAGAGAGAGAGATCTCTAAAAATAGAACAGTTCATTCCAGTAAGTGTAAATAAATAAAACAGTCAGTAACAGTATCCTGTCAATATAATATATATAAAATATCGTAACTAATTTATTGCAAAAATGGAAGCATATAAAAGATACTTAAGTCTCGCAAAGGACTTAGAAATACCCCAGGAAAGAATATTTTCATGGTGCGAAGAGAAAATCAAAGAAGAAAAAGAAGAAAGAATTCGTATAGAAGAAAATGAAGAAAGAATTCGTAAAGAAGAAAAAGAAGAAAGAATTCGTAGAGAAGAAAATGAAGAAAGAATACGTAGAGAAGAACGAGAAGAAAGAGTCCAAGAAAGGGAACTAAAAAGACAAATAGCTTTAGCAGAAGAAGAAACCAAAAGGACCCAAATGATGCTGGAAATTGAAAAAACAAAAACCGGTCATGAAAGAAAACATAATAATAGTGATGAATTTTTCGTGAAACTTCCACGCATGCCAACATACGATGAACGCTCAGACTGTCTAGAATCCTTCTTACACCGATTCGAAGTTCAGGCTAAAGGTTATCGTTGGCCAGAAAGCAAATGGGCCACAGCCTTGATTAACTGCTTATCTGGAGAACCGCTAAAAGTTTTCTATACCTTAACAACTGAAGATGCAGATGACTATGGTAAAATTAAAGACGCTCTACTAAAAAGATTTAGATTAACGGAAGATGGTTACCAGAAAAGGTTTCACACTGCAAAACCGGAAAGTGGAGAAGACTTTAATACATTCGTGAACCGAATTACTCAATTTCTAAATCGGTGGCTTGAGTTGGCAAACGTAAAACAAGACGACTTTGCAGGCCTTTACTATCTCACGCTGAAGAATCGAATCTATCAAGCTTGCAACCCAGATTTAGTCGCATTCTTTAAAGAGAGAAAGCCAGAAAACTTGGACAAATTAAAAATCTACGCAGAAAACTTTAACAGCGCACATCCATAGACACCCCTTAGCAGAACATTGAAGGAACCATACTACGCTGCCGCTGCTCAGAGTCCATGTACACCTAAAGTTCAATACTCAAATAGAACGAGCCGATCAATCACTCGGAACACGCAAGTGAAACAAGATGATCATAGTAACAAACTAAGGAACAAACAGTTCAATAGAGACCATAGCCGACACTATCAAAACAAAACAAGAAATAGCACTGACAATAATACTGAGTATAAGAAAACCAACAAACCTATAATTAAATGTCAATATTGTGGAATGAAAGGCCACACAGCAGACAAATGTTACAAAATCGTGGGATATCCAAAAGAAACTGCAAATGCATCACTCCAAACAAGTGTAAACAATCAGACACGAGTAATGTCAGGAGAAAATATAAATGTGTATTGCATGAAAGGTATGTCACTTTTAACACAAACTCACAAATCAGGATCGCTATTTTTTTGTGAAGGCAAAGCTAATGGAACTGATTGCAAAATATTGAGAGACACAGGATGCAGTACAGTAGGAATAAAAGCATCTTTGATCAATGACGAAGACAAAACTGGAAAAACGGTACAATGCATCACATTCAGTGGCACAGTCGAAACCTTTGAAACAGCTAATGTGTACATAGAAACCCCATACTATACAGGAATAGTGGAATGCTGTATACTTCCCAACCCCGTCGCTGATGTTATTGTTGGCAATATAAAAGGTCTTAAAGACAACCCAACAGATGTAAAAGAATGGTCATTAACCCAAGAAACAGCTTGTCTAGCAGAAACAAGAAAGATGACTAAGACAACAGAGAAGCCAATGACTATTTCTCTAGAACCACAACAATTTGACAGGAACACGTTCATTGAAGAACAGAAAAAGGACCCGACTTTAACTTCATATTTCAATATCGCAAACAAAGGGACGAAATCAAAAGTTGAATACATCATTGAAAAAGATATTCTGTTCAGGTTACATAGGAAAAGAAACAAAATAGCTAAACAACTGGTCACGCCGAGTATTTACAGAAACAAAATCCTTGGAATAGCGCACGATTCAATAACTTCTGGACATCTTGGGAGCTCTTCCACATTGAAGAGAATATCCGAGAATTTCACATGGCCTGGAATTACTAAAGACGTCCGAGAATATGTGAAATCGTGTGACACATGCCAAAGAAGAGTCGCAAAAGGCAGAATACCGAGATTGCCATTAGAGACAACCCCAGTTATTGAAAAAGTTTTTCAAAAAGTTGCAATTGACATTATAGGCCCTTTAACAAAATCAGATAGAAACCATACACACATACTAACACTAGTCGATTACGCAACCAGGTGGCCAGAAGCGATATCATTGAAATCAACTACATCGGATCACATAGCTGAAGCATTGATGACAAGTTTTACTAGAATAGGCATACCAAATGAGATACTGTCGGACAATGGACCCCAATTTACATCACATATGATGCATGAAACCATGAAACTCATGGGAATCCAACACTCATTCACAACTCCCTACCACCCCCAAGCAAATGGTCTTTGTGAAAGATTTAATGGGACTCTAAAGAATATGTTAAGAAAAGTGTCAGCAGAAAAACCAGATGATTGGGACAGATACTTACCAGCAATCCTATTTGCATATAGAGAAATACCCCAAGAATCTACAGGCTACTCCCCATTTGAGTTGATGTATGGACGATCACCTCGCGGCCCGATCAATATAGTAGCCGACATTTGTAAAGGGAATGAGGAGGACAATAACGAAATTATGTTTGCTTACGAATATGTAAGAAACCTGAAAGACAGAATAGAGGACACGTGTAAGCTAGCACAGGAATCCGTCACTAAAAAAGCAGAGAAATAAAAGGAATACTCTGATCGCAAAAGCAAATCAAGAAAATTTGAGATTGGTGACAAAGTACTAATACTCTTACCCGATGACTCGAGTAAACATTTAGCTACATGGAAAGGACCATTCAAGGTATTAGCAGTACGATCTGGTGTTAATTACGAGATTCAAATTAACAACACAACAAAGACATTCCATGCAAACATGCTAAAAAAATATTTCGATAGAGACAGATTATCGCAACCTATGTTTACTAATATCGAAGCTTCAAATGCAGGATCAATCATACCGTTGGTCATGGGACACAGACACCCGAGACAGAAAAACAAACAAAAATCGCACATTTGCAACCACCTAAGACAAAAAAAGAAGTACGCAAAGTACTTGGGCTCCTAAATTTTTACAGGAAATACATTTACAACTTCGCGCACATCGCGACACCGCTATCAAATCTGACAAAGAATGGGTCACCGAACAAAATTGTTTGGACAGAAGCGTGTCAGAATAGCTTCAACCAATTAAAGGCATTACTCTGTTCAGAACCAATTTTTAAATTACCCGACATGTCAAAAGAATTTGTTGTAAGAACTGACGCGTCTGATAAGGGCATCGCAGGTGTACTGTTACAGGAGCATGAGGGAACTCTAATGCCTTGCTTATATGCAAGCAGAAAATTATTGGACAGAGAATCACGATACTCTGTAATAGAGCGTGAAGGACTGGCCATCGTCTTTGCTTTAAAGACATTCAGCAGATATCTACTGCTAAAAGAGTTTGTGGTCGAAACGGACTATAAACCACTCACGTACATAAGAAATAACAAAATGAATAATAGTAGAGTACTAAGGTGGAGTCTATTTTTGCAAAATTACTCTTTCAGTATCTCTCACATACCAGGCTGTGAAAATATTCACGCCGACCTACTTTCTCGATTAGTGTGAACACGTGAGAAGGGTATAACTTAACCTCCCATGCATACTGTTAGTTACCTCGCAAATTATGCCAAATCAGAACGCACAATTTCGATAATTTTATTTGTAAACATGATGACCCAACTTAATGTAACATTGAGTATTGTTTGGATATATATACCATACCCATTCATGATTTGGGAAATCTTCTCTTTATCTATTATTGTTATGAATTTTCACTCATTTATGATTAATAATTGAAATGTCAATATTTCATTTACATTTTCATTCATTTCATTCAGTAAATTACCTTCATATCATCGACTTAAATCATGCTTCATTGCCATCACTATTGTTTATCACAATGATTTGTAATCACATTGCCATCATGTTGTTCATCACAATGATTTGTAATCACAATCTTTCATTGTTATTGTCACCCATTCATATACCTACGTTAATATAAACATTTCCATGTCTAGTTAATAAATAATTTAATTGTAGCACAAATCATAACAATGGATTAATGCTAGAGTATCATGATAGTAAATTTACTTCCGTTTGTAAAATCTATCTTTCCCATAATGGTTAAAGAGTATATTTTAAACGTGGGTGGGGGTGTCACAGTAAAGATTGTTCACAATTATCTTATTAAATTTTATTTTATTAAGAACTGAATTCATCTCACTCCAGTTATATTTCGGTAGGCTTAGATAAACTTTACCTTCTAATATTAGATCGTCTTTCCTTGTATAGCCTTCCCTCGAATTAATTTCTAATTAGTGAATACTTTTCGTTCTACATTCTGTCACGTAGCCACTTATTATAAAAGCTGATAGGTCTAACATTTGACACTCACTTTCTCTCCACAATCTATGCCGGACGGCCAGTCACTCTATTCCTATATATATATTGTAAGATTTTTATCTTTTGGGACTTTGTAGATATTATATCTACACCATTAAGACGCCGGAGCTTTTAACTTTGATTGTATAATCTTCAAGGATCAAACCCAAGCCCGCTGTACTACACTATAACCTCTTACCAATTGCCTGGAAGTGGAATTTTACGAGTCCAATCCTGTTATCAGAGGAATAGATCATCCAAGCCCATCAACTGCCTGGAAACGTAAACTTACGAACCTGAGATATTATCATAAGTTACGTAAAATATTCATATCTCTATTTGTAACTGCCACGATCACTGTTTATCTCTTTTAATTAAATTTCATCATTATTTTTATTTCATTGTAAACAAATCGTTAATTGTTTTTCATTTATAGTAACTAGTAAATTCTGGGGCCTCATTCTACATATATCTTTATGCATAGTCGAGTAGCTCTTTACTCACTTGAGACCATGACAGAACTGTAAAACAAAGTGTTTTGTTTACGGGTACTGTAGAAAATGGTGAAGTTTTCTAATGAACAAAGTTACAGGTCAATTAATTTCACTTTAATTTATGTTGTCTTTTGTCATGTTTCTAAAAATTAACAAACCCGATCCAAACATCTTAAATTCCCCGTAAGAATAATGTTACTTTCTAACTAAGATTGGTGTTTCTTAGAAATTCGTGATTTGTCTAAGACAGGGCGGCATATATAAATAAGATAAATATGAATATTTATATAGATTTATTATCCTCTATGCGCTTTACATGCTTCTTCTTCTTCTTCTTCTTCTTCTTCTTCTTCTTCTACTTCTTCTTCTTCTTCTTCTTCTTCTTCTTCTTCTTCTTCTTCTTCTTCTTCTTCTTCTTCTTCTTCTTCTTCTTCTTCTTCTTCTTCTTCTTCTTCTTCGTCTTGTCTATTTCTTTCTACCGTTCTTTGTGAGAGACATCCCAGAATTAGACATCATTCTTTTATTTCTTTGTCATTGTAACAAGTCTTATTAATATAAATGTCATGTAACTTGACCGACTAATCATATCTATAGTTGATGGTCTTAGAACGAAGGTTAATCTACCCCTCTCCCTAAATAGTTACGCGTAATGATATCAAGTTTACAATAATAATTTGTGACTTCAGATTATCAAACGTTGAATTCACTAAAATTAGATTTTTGAAATAAAGAAGTATCATTTAAATATCTTTACATTCTCTCACAGAAATGTCTGAAAATGGTAGTTTTAAATGCTCGATCAGTGTGTTACAATACAACTTTGATACAAAACACCATAATTGATAACGTTTTCTGAGGAAATAAGAACGTCAAGAAAGAAAAGAAGAAAAGCTGAAAGGCTATGGAAGAAAACATAATCAATTAACAATAAAGAGCTGTACATTTCGTCAAAAATGAAACAAATAGTTTGATAAAAGAGGTCAAACGAAATCACATCAAGAAAACTTTCTAATCAAAGAAAAATGACACAAAAGAACTTTTTAAAATCGTAAACGGTCTCCTGAAAGACACTCCTTCAAAGAAGTGCCGTTCATCAAACACACATGGATGCGAGTTAGTACAACGTTTGCTAAATATTTCACAGAGAAAATATACGAAATACGTTCCACTTTCGACAAGGAACATTGCAACATCATAGACATAACTAAAATCTCTGAGAAAACTGAAAGCGCTCGACCTCTTTTATTTTTGAACTCTTGACGGAAGAGAAAATAATAAAACTCGTTCACAATAGCCAAAACAAATCATGACAACTCGATTCAATACCAACATGGGTTATAAAATCGTACATTAATGAACTTGCGAACCCCATAACATCAATTGTCAACTACTCTATTGCGAATTCTGACTTCCCCACAAACCTAAAAATGACTCGCGTTAGCCATTCCTTGACAAATACAATCTTAAAAATGTTCGACCAATATCCAACCTTCATTTTATATCCACGTTGATCGAACAGATTGTCACAAAAAAGACTGCAAGATCGTATGGTAAGGAACAATTTGTCGATCCCTTTCCAATCTGAATGGGCCACAGCACTGAGACAGCACTCCTTATGGTCCACAGCGATAGAATTGAAAAGCTAGACACGGACAGCAATGTCATCCTGCTCTTGTTCGATCTCAGTGCTGTCTTTGAGAATGTTGACCACACCGTCTTTTTGGAAAGACTAAACGAAAACTTTGCCATCGAAGGACCTGCTCTGAACTGGTTCGCTGAGTACCTCAAAAGTTGGCAGCAAGTTGTTATAGATCAAACTCAGATCTCTCCATCACTTCTCAAATTTGGCGTTCATAGGACCACTGCTCTTTACAATATACACCTATCCACTAAAAGACATTCCCTCAGCATCTGGTGTTAGCTACCGCCTTTACACTGATGACATTCAATTTATATTCCCGTTTCACTTAATTCCAGAGAGGCTGTGTCAGACACCATTTGACACTCCACACAAATGGACAAACTATGGATGAATACAAACAAGCTCGAAATAAATGAAAAAAAATCCGATCGGATAGTTTTCAAGAAGAAAAGTTAGCCCACTATTGTTGAAGCTATCAATATCTTTGAAAACAACATCTCTCTCTCTCTCTCTCTCTCTCTCTCTCTCTCTCTCTCTCTCTCTCTCTCTCTCGCGTTAGATATTTGTTTATGTTGTCCTTGTTTTTGATAACTTCTAGGTCTGTGTCTGTGATTATCAGTCTTTGGTATAATTCAGATCCATAGCAAGATTTATTATCAATTTCAAAACAAAGACACAAACAAAAGCAAAAAGTAGTCACTCAGCTTTAAAGACATTCAGCACACTTATCATGGGCATCGCTGGAATTTTTACCAAATGTTACTTTAACCAACAAAAAGCATATATCTGTATGCTTGTAGCTCTAATGTCTATAGGTTTTTTTATTTTATATTTTTAATAGATTATTCGGTGTATACAGACTGTAAAGGACTTTTGGCTAATCTTTCATTTCTATTGAATTGTAATATCTACTAAGCAATTGTTCGGGATGTGACGGAGATACTAACATCTTCTCGGTTATGTAAAGTTTACTGAGTGCATTTCTAAAATAAAAATAACTTATCAAATTATCTTGGGCCAATTGTGGCATTGTAAAATCTCTCAAAACACTCTACATTCAGAAAATGATTCTTTAAGACAGTGCGTTCTTGAGAGAGAGCGCGATTGGGACTTGGAACAATAAACCCAATCATGCCAGATTGTTTGCTCTTATTCCAGTCAAATCTTGGGTGGTGTTCCTGGCCTCCCATAGTGGGCAGGGTGGCTCTTACAGTGTCTTCTTTTCCCTCATATCTGTTTTCCAATTAGCTTTCTGTCTTTGTCTTGGAATGAGATTACTAAGTTTTAATAATAATAATAATAATAATAATAATAATAATAATAATAATAATAATAATAATAATAATAATAATATAATAATATTAATGTATACTTTATTCATTCAAAAGTATGGACATTCGTTTACAGACGTGGCATGCATAAAATGTACAAACACAAAGAGAATATATGGCGACAATGTATGCAAATGCACAAAAATGTAAAAATATACAACCAAGAACCAATAGTAACACTTAATATATTAATTTAATGAATTGAGATACGCCATACCTCTGGCCTTTAGTCCGAACTTGTGAGTGTATATTTAAAAGATAGTATTTAATTTAAATCACAGTTGTGCGTTAAAAAATCGAACACCATGTGGCAAAAATGAATTAAGGTGACGTGCTGTCTTTGTTTTTATAGATATAAGGCGACGGCTCATGGAGAACTTGGCCCTGGCTATAGTGCTTGACTAGGAGGGAAAAAGTCAAATGTATAGTTATTATTAGTTATTATTTTGGGAGATTATTTTTCCCTTGTAAATCATCTCTCTGTTATGTATTGTTATATTTGTTATTTTGAATGTATAATGTAACATTTGGGTGTATTCCTCATAGTAGAGACTTGTGCTGGTGTCTGGGTGAGACTTTTAAGTGATCTCAAACTAAGTACATTGATGTTGTGCTCTTGGAATCTATATATTTTTCCTATTTGAACCAATTTCCCTTTGTCTTACTTTTTCATCAAGTCCTTGTTATTCTAGAATCTTTTTACTAACCAATTTCCTTCCTTTTACTGGCGCTGATATGACCTAAATGTGTTGCAAGGGCCGTAAAACCGTTATAAAAAAACCCCAATCAAATCGGTGACTTGCAACATTATACTATGTAATTAAACGATATTGGTCTTATTAATTTCACAAAGGCCCATCGTGTACGGACCCAAACAAAAACAAATGCAAAATAAAAGGGACTTTAAAAAAATCTCGAGCACATGTATAGAGCAATAAACACTGAATGTGCTTAAAGTGCAGTACAAGGGTCCATAACCAACAGCAACACGTAACATGTAAGACGAGACATGGCGCCTATAGACAATAGTATATTTTTTCCCGACAGAGACAACGTTGTTGACGTCGAGATACTGATTTTACACCAGAGTGAGAAATGTGAAAATGAATCAAGTATTTGCCGCTCAGAACGAGACACGAACCTTTGACCTTTCGATTTGAAGATATGTGTCATACCACAAGACAACATAAACGACAAATCATGAATATTACTTATCGGTCAAACTTAAGAAAGTATTATTTACGTAAATAGACATATTGTCATCATGTGTCCATTGTCTGCGTTAACTTTCATCGACATTATTGATGCTGTGTCTTTAGGAAAAATTCTCCTGCCGGATATAATGTGCCAGCACACAAAACTACCTCAGTTCAAATCGACTCGTCTAATGGACAACTTATATGAGAACCCCATCAACCCCATTGTGGTGTCCCTCAGGGTTATGTTTTGGATCCACTCCTGTTTTCTCCCTATACTGCACCGCTGACGTACATTATCGAGTTGTTCGGTATTAACTCACTCAACCCTGACACTGACACCGAATATATCCGTAGTTTACCCGGATTACTTTTACCCCATGCCTATTTATTACATTTTTCTGAGATAAATTAGAGGCGTAGTTTCAAAATAATGTGTTTAGTTTTTGGATGACAATGGTAGTTGAATAAAACTATCTATGTACATGCTAATTTTTAATATATATATTTTTTCCAATTTTTAAAAGTAGCAAAAAACTCTAGGATTGAGTGAGTGAACTATCATTTATATGCCGATGACACGGAAGTATTTTCCGCTTTCTACCCAGGACATGAAGAGAATGCAAATTAAGTATTTACAATTGTTGATCAGCAATTAAAACTTGGATGATAGAAGTTAAATGATTCTTGGACAGAATTTTTTGATTGACACCAATAAGCAAAGGAAAAAAAAAATCTTGATAATATTGACATAGGCGACTTAAATTTGAAGATAGAGAAAACTGAAACTATTAGATATCTTGGCTCATTCTTCGATACTGTTGGTTTAATAATAATAATAATAATAATAATAATAATAATAATAATAATAATAATAATAATTATAATAATAATAATAATAATGATAATAATAATAATGATAATAATAATAATGCTAATAATAATAATAATAATAATAATAATAATAATAATAATAATAATAATAATAATAATAATAATAATAATAATAATAATAATAATAATGATAATAATAATGATAATAATAATAATAATAATAATAATAATAATAATAATAATAATAATAAATAATAATAATAATAATAATAATAATAATAATAATAATAATAATAATCATAATAATAATAATAATAATCATAATAATAATGTACTTTATTCATCCAAAATGAAACGTTTGTACAGACGTATAGAATGCCGTCAATGATACATACATAAATATAATAATTAGATGAATGTGGTAAAGTAAAAATTGGTAATAGGTATAGTGTAATAATATTTTAAGCTGTAAGAATAATTACATAGAATAAATTTCAAGGGACGTAATGATTATATATAATTTTAAAGATGTACATATCTATTAAAACGTATATTGATGTTAACGTATAGAAACATGAATTTAGTAAAAAGCAAAGAATTAGATACAGTATAATAATGTTATAAATTTACTTAATAAAAGTTACATAGCTTAAATTACATGGCATATACGAAAAAATAGGTAAATGTAAAATTGTAGTATTTATGTAATTATTATAAATTGATGTTTAAAAATTGTATACATGGAGTAATTTTAAAGAAGAAGATTCAAAGTTAAAACATACATAGACCAAAATTTATACATTATTTTCCTTATTACAAATTCTGCAACTGTAAGTTAAAAAGGATTGGAGATAACGTTCACTTCTTGCCCGGATTGACAACATTCGGTCAGTTCTGTTCGACATGGGATACCCCACACCGCCGACTGCATTCTTCTGTCGTCTTTTGGATAAAGACGTCGGGCACGGACAAAATACTAAGAGCCGCTAGACCTACCCATACCAAGCACCCGAACTCCTCTGCCATATTTTTTTTCGAGCTTGATATGGGTAGGTCCACAAAAGATATTCTATATAATATCCATTGATTGCCAAGTAGTGTAAGGATTGTTTATAAAACTTGTAACAATGTTTATAGATGCATGAATAATCAAGCTCCAGTGTACATCTTGGATTTATAAATCAACACGCCCACTAAAGCCATCTGAAAACTCTCTCTTAACCCATTCCTTACCACCCCTACGAAAATCGTCACACTCGTTACAATGCAACAGACAATTTTCTCATTCTGATTTCTCTTGTACATCTCAAAATGTAAAGAAATGCTTTAAATACTAAACACTCTGTTGTAGATATCATTTTGCTAAACAACATTCTTTATTGAATGCACTTGTTACTTTTTTGTTTGATTTGGAAAAGTCTATTTATTTTGTGTCGGGTGGGTGTGAATTTTTGGAGGAAACTCTAAAAAATAGCTGGTAAGGAAAAAGATAACCGTTCCAAGAAGCAGATTTTCCCTTAGGAATAAGTCTTTTTTCTGTAAGTGACCCTATCTTGTGGAATGCGCTCTCCCGGAATGTCAAACTAATATCGGATAGTCAGTCTTTCAAAAAAAAAAAACACCTTAAGACAGAACTTTTTATCCAGAGCTTACGAATAGTTTCCCTTACAGAATACGCATGAAATCCAATATTAATTTTACGTTTATTTTATTCCAGTTTTGATCTTACGTTAAAGCTGACAGTTTCGACTGTATAACTGACCTTTTTTGATTTGTTTTAAGTGCTGTTGTTGTTGTTATTGTTGTTGTTGTTGTTGTAATTATTCAATTCAAATGTCTTTCGTTAGAATAAGTTCGTAATGTTATTGAGTCATATTGGTGTATGTGTGTGTACGTACGTGTATGAGTGTAAATGTATCTGTGCGTAAGTTTGTGTGCATGCACTTGTGTTTGTTTCTTCATAAGTGTTCTCCAAGTTGTTAAAGAATGAATGTTTGAATGGCGATACGCTTCAACAGTCATGACGTCAATTCCCTCGTAATGACGCATGGTAACTTAGTAACTGGCACTAAACTATCGGAACAATGGCGGACACCATTATGAAATATTTCTCCGACGAGCATAAAAGCGTATCCAGAAGGGAAAAAAACCCATTATAAATCTGATCATGTTTTGACTTTTACACATTGTGATCACAAGGCATATGAAAAGTTTTAGCCAGGAAGAAGAATAAAAAGGATAGATTTTTTATGTTTAGAACCAAAATGGCTGCCGTTGCTGGGCGACGTGACAACAGACTATTGAATCCTATTATTATTGTAAATAAAGCGCCGCTGATCACTTTTGTGGAAGTTAAGCGATACATAAATAACGCATTATTATTATTATTATTATTATTATTATTATTATTATTATTATTATTATTATTATTATTATTATTATTATATCATCATCATCATTATTATTATTATCACCATCATCATCATTATCATCACCATCATCATCATCATCATCTTCATTGTTATTATTATTATTATTATTATTATTATTATTATTATTATTACTATTATTATTATTATCATCGTTATTATTATCACCATCATCATCATCATCATGCCCATCATCATCATCATCTTCATTGTTATTTTTATCATTATTATTATTATTATTATTATTATTATTATTATTATTATTATTATTATTATTATTATTATTATTATTATTATTATTATTATTATTATTATTGTTATTATTATTTTTAATTTTCAGTTTTAGGTCACATTTCGGATATTACACCGTTTTGTAAGGATTGGTCACAGAAGACGGATAATGTAGATTTTTCATGTTTTTGCCCATCGTCCAAAAGATAAATGTAACACGAATGAAGGATGATGATAAAAGTAGGGCGTTGTTTTCTCTCCCGTTCTTCTCCAGTTTTTCATTCATCGTGTTTTGTTGACACAGGGAAACCCCGAAAAGTTTGGCTACATGTTTTTGTCTTTGAATGTTCCATTCCGTTTGAACACTATTATTTATTTCTTCGAGATTCAACATAGACAAAAAATAGATACAGTAGATCGTGTAAATGAGAATTGTAAGAAGGAAATAGGCAAATAACTAGGATTATCTATTTCTATCTGACAGTGTGTTCGACTCATTGACCGATATTCAAAAGGAATAAGAAATCACATCATACAAAGTCATCTAAAGCGGACTATGGTCTATAGTTGTTTCTTTGTTTCTCGTTGTCGACTCATTGTCCGAGCTTTAAAAGGAATAAAACATGACTAAGATCATACACACCGATCATATCATCAAAAGCGTTCAACAATAGATTTAATCTGTTCTAAGGACTATTTTTACTTTGTTCGGTTGTTTGGTTTTTATTTATCTATGTATTTTTTAATGCTTGTTTTTGTGTGTGTTTTTTGTGTTGTTTGTTTGTTTTTGTTGCATTTTTTTTGTGAAAATTGTTCTGTTTGTAACGTTTTTTTATACTTTTTTTGTGATTGGGAGTTAATCCAAAACTTATGGCTTGTGTTCTTTACTGTACAGCTAGTGATATTAGGACAGTATTTGTGGAGATAACAATTCCCATGTTGGTCGACACTTGCTCCAGTACATGTAGTTTGTGAAGAGCAACGACTGATGCAATCGACTATAGAACGAGATTTGCCCACTTGCAATGGACATTAGAGTTCAAAATTATTCTAACTTAAAGCAGGTGATGGAGGGAATGAACGATGGATTCTTCTACTTTCCTGTATAACTTGTGCCTTTCAATGTTCTCTCTGTCTTCAGTAAGTGGCTATCAGAAATTCTCTTCTAAGCATCTTTCCTTTGGTGTATCATAAATTTCAACGTCTGTGTGAGATCAATGTGAAACCTCAGGCTTGGCTTGGAAGAACGATTATGGGCCCTATTATGGACCCATTTCCCTTGGTCTATTATTTTTCTTTGACACACCCGATTCGGAGTGGTGAAGCATAATCTTCGTAAACTCGGAGCCTTGACAATGGCCGCAGCTTTTGTAAAATTATATCCTGACACTGAACAACAAATAATCAAAATTTAACGTCAGACAATCAAAAGTAAGCAAATTGTGAGATGTATTCAAGAGTTCAATCAATAGAGTCATTTTTTTCTTTGAGCGCTCGTTAAGACAACCACTAGAATGTGCACTAACAAAATACATACTGTCTTCAAAATACAGGTCCAAGTGTCAGTTAACGGATGTGGGGAAATTGTTACTGCAATCGCGTAAAGTATAGTAACAAACCTGCCCGACAGCCACGTCTTGGAAAGATGTTTCTACAACAGAGAAGACCAACAAAATTTCCCCTATCGTATATCTGAAAATTCGTTATGTATTTATGTCTTTATTGAGTTTTGTTTTTGGCTGAAGAAGGGTTTTGAGCCCGAACGTTAGGGTATTTTGTTCATTTTTAAAGCTGTTATCATATTCATTTTTGTTTATTACTTTTTGCA
>NC_088372.1:17623223-17635723 GCF_034508935.2 Berghia stephanieae | reverse complement strand
AAAGGGTCCCAAGCCAACAGCAACTCTTAACATGTAGGACGAGACACGACGCCGGTTCCGCAATGGTACAATTTATTTTTCGGACAGAAAAAAAATTCGCTGTTAATGGCCAGGAAGTAAATTTCCATCTGAGTATGGCGTGGGCATATGACGTGAGCCTTCGCGAAGGACTCAACTGTGCTCTGCTCAGAGCGGCGGGACTCCAATACAGGGCCATCCGATCCGAAGGAGGGTAATATAGCACTTTATCACATACTTTTGAAAAACAAGGGATCAGTTTTTTGGACGTCTGATAGACAAGTATATACATATGTAGAGTTTTGATTTATAAAGAAACTTTTAAAAACTGATTTTCTTTACATTTTTTGGGGGGCAAAATCTATTTTCTCTGTTTTGGCATTTAATAATGGTATGGAAATGTCTGAAGACTGAGTTGTTCCGTTTTTAATGAAATAGATGTTGCTTAGATTGTGTTTTATTCATGCTTATTATGTAGTGTCGTGATTTAAAAACAAACAAAACATTTTTATAATGTAAAGCGCCGCAGAGCACGATTAATTTGGATATTTAAGAGCTATATAAATACATTATTTAATATTTACTATAATTTAATGTATGCTTTTTTTTAAATTTTAGAACGTCAAAGGAAATAACTCTATAAAACTACCATAGTTGTTTATTATTTCTGTATTGCCTCCCTTACGCAGCAACAAACCTGAATACTAAGAACATCGAATAAGAATGGGAAAATGTGTTGGGTTTTTTTTTTTTAGGGTTTTTCTCTTTTTTTTGTTTTGTTTTGTTTTTGTCTTTAATTTGGTTTTTGCTTTGATTTGTGTATGTTGTTTGTTTATTTTCGTGTTAGATTGTCTTTTGTTTTTGGGGGGAGTGAGTAGCTTTTCTTGGATTTTGGGGATGTTTCTTTTCTTTTCTCTTTTTCTTTGGGGGGGGGGGGGGGGGGGGGGGGGGGGGGTGGGGAGATTGTTTTGTTTCGTGTTTTTGTTTTTCTTCTGTTGTTGTTGTTGCTCTAGTTAATTTTGGCTCAGGAGGGGAGTGAACATGGAACAATAAATGTTATGTATCCAGTCTCAGTATTTTTTGTTCAATACTTTCCACATTCAACTGCCTGTCGGAACTAAACAACTCGTATAATATATCTATGCATTTATGCCACTTAACAGAAAAGTATTTCATTCACACCGAATTGTTCGTTGAATGCATGCTGCATTGTACTTAATGTAATCTCGTTTCGTTTCTATGGGTTACTACTAACAAAGATATTGAAATAGGTAGATTTGCTTTAATGGTAAACAGCTTTGGAGAGATTACCCATAAAATGTATCGTAAAATGTAGGTACCTCTAGATTTTTGGGGATTACCCACACAGATTTATCTATCTAGAGAAAGATCAAGATAAACCAAGTTTTTGTCGTAATGAATCGTTGCAAAGTAAAGCAACGGGGGGATGCCGACGAGGCCCAAGAATCCCTCCCCTCACACCGATGCAAATATGAACAACACACAACAACAACAACGACGACAACAACAACAACAAAATAAAAAAAATCTTAAGCTTTTAAATAGAGCAATATCAATTAAACGTGCTCAAAGCGAATTACAAGGGGCCCCTATGCAGCAGCAACGGTTAACATGTAGGACGAGACAAGACGTCTGTTAGGCGATATTACAATTTTGTTTTCCGACAGAGACAACGCTGTTTAACGGCCATGCACTCATTTTACACCTGAGCACGGTAAGAGAATGTGAGTAAAGAGCCTTTTCCAAGAACTCAACTATGAGTCGTTTGGGACTCGAAGCGAGGATTTTTCGTCTTGTGGAATGACTCTTGCCTTTCAACTTGCGTTTGAGACACGTTCTGAGCAACGCATTGTTAATAAAGCTCACGTTTTCTCAATTTACTCAGGTATAAAATGAGTACCTGGCCAATAATAGGTTTGTCTTTGTCGGGAAATAATTATATCAACTAAAAAGGCCAGTTAAGTTGGCTCGTCCTACATGTCATGTATTGTTGGCTTGGGCCCATTGTCCACGCTTTGAGGACATGTTAGTGGATAATTCACTATATTATACAATTGGGAATCGCTATTTGGCGTGTCCTGTTGCCAGAGTCATTTGCGCGCACCTACAGACAATTTTAATTGCCGGTAGCTCATCAGATTCGTCCTGATCTATGTTAATTCCAACAATAGAGTAGGTAATATAATAATCAAAATAGACGACTGTCTGTTCGGAATAGCCTTTATTTATTCCCCACAAATAGTCCGGCCTCCCCACAAGTAATAGGATTCAATAGTCTGATGTCAAGTGGCCCAGCAACGGCGAACAGCGTGATTCTAAACGAAGAAAATCGGTACTTTTTATTCTTCATGCTGACTACAACTTTTCATATGTCATGTGATCAGAATGTATAAAAGTCAATACAAGATCATATTTATAATGTTTTTCTCCTCTGGATACACTTTTATGCTCGTCGGAGAAATATCTCATAAGGGCGTCCCCCATTTTTCCGATAGATTAGAGCCAGTTACTAAGTTACCATACGTCATTACGAGGGAAGTGACGTCATGACTGTTGAAGCCTATTAAAGAAATGAATAAATTTACGACATGCTTAAAAACAGACTCACGGGCTTGAGTGTCAGATGCAATCTCCTAACATTAATCTGGTTATCGATATCGAAAATGAATTAAATGTACGCCCACTAATTCGGATCGATATGACATAACAGATATCGAATTCTTAATCGGTCATATTCTTAATCCCGTGTGTCAATTTAAACGCAGGCGCAGATAAATATTATTGAAAGCCTACTGCAATGTTTAATGAAGAGTAAATCTGTCTGTTAACTCTCCCCTCTCAACCATAGTAAAATCGTCACATTCGTTACGATCCAACCAGCACCTTTATTATTCTGATTTCGTTTGTAAATCATACAATTTAAAGAAAAAAAAAGTTTTATTATAGCTATAAAAACGTCACACCGTGTTGTAGGGTCCATTTTTCTGATCAATATTACGCATAGAATGTATTTGTTGCTTTTTCTGTTTGAGTAAGAAAAAACAAACTATTTTTGTGTTGGATGGGTGTGAAATTTTGGGGAAAATTCTGAAAATGGCTGGTAAGGAAAGAGTTAAACCCATAGATGTATCCACTACAAGATGTTCAACATGGGTCTCTTTACCGACCTTTTTCAAGATTTTTACTTTTAAGTGCCATACCAACCCTACACAAAAATTGATGTTGATTTTTGTTTCATACTCAAACTCAAAAGCAATATGTGACCCCTCGTCTCAAAACGGTATTATGTCGGGATGGACCAGATACTTAAAAGTCAAATTATAGTTAAAATGGTCAAAAATGTGAAACGTTGGTATTTAGCACAGTAAACTATGATATTCCTTCTCCTCTATAAAGCATATAAACTCAACTTAAACATGATATTTCTGGCTACAAATTCCATTTTCAGCATCTTAATCATCCCGACTTAATACCGTTTTGAGACGAGGGGTCACATATGTATATACGACCAGATCTACCTAATATAACGAAAAATTAGTAGAATTACGAAATTTTGCTTCAATTTCATGACTTTATGAGAATCTCTGATTCACCGAAACACGTTGAAATTGAGCATTGAAGCCAGACTTCATCATCATCATCATAGCCTTTTTCACCCTGGGTCAGGGTAAAGGCCACAGACAAACAGTTTCCATCCTTCTCTATCCCGAGCTAACTTTTTTATCTCATTCCAGGTCTTACCACTTCTCTGTATATTGGTCGCCCAAGCTAAAGAAAGGATTTGGTTTGTCCGTCTGCGTTTCTGTAACGGTTTGAGTTTAACGGAAAGGGGTGTTAACCCTTTTCACGGTTTGAGTTTAACGGAAAGGGGTGTTAACCCTTTGCCAACCCCCAGACTTCATACGGAGAGGATTTTCAAGGATTTCGAAGTTTTATTTGATAATCACTGTACGGGCAACTTTATGATTTTTAAAGTTTACTATAGCGACTAAAATTCTTATGAAAATGATTTTGTTGATCGAGGCAAGCTTTACAAAATAATATCAAATTCTTTTAGGTGTCACATTTTTTTCTTCAAATGTTGTTCTGTACAAAATAAACGTGAATGAAAACTGCTCATTGTGTAATTAAAAATATGGCGATTTTCCTATAGTTTATAAGGTGGGGGGGGGGGGGGGGTAATGTCTAATGAGCTGTCGTACCAAACTGGTTAAATTTAAATAAATGGACGCTTACTTTTCTTATAATATCCCCGCTGATAGACAGATGATTAGTGCGGCTATGTGGCCTTGTAGTATGACACTTGCTTTCGGATCGGAAGATCCTGGGTTCGAGCCTCGATCGGTGCATAGTTGAGTCCTTGGAAAAAACTCTTTGCTAACATTCTCTCATCGTACTCAGGCGTACAATGAGGACCTGGCCGTCGACAGCGTTGTCTCTTTCGGAAAAAAAAATTGTAATATTGCCTAACAGACGTCATGTCTCATTCTACATTTTACGTGTTGCTGTTGGTCAGGGACCCTTTGTAAAGCGCTTTGAGCCCACGTAGTGGATATTGAGCTATATTTAAAAAAGGTCTAGCTCTCTATATATGATTAGATTCCGAGTTAATGTTATACCTTCGAATTATTTGTTCAGACAGATGTTATGATTATGGGCCAAGGGCCTAAAATAAACTCTTGAAATATAAAATTAAAATAAATTAAATTCCCTTTATTTATCCCCAAGGGGAAATTTGTGTTTAGGGTCTATTCCAAGGGGAAACTGGAATAACCCAGGCGTCAGCCGCAGTGCAGCGCCACAGAGTGAGCTAGGGCTAGGTGACTTGCTCAAGGCCACACAACGCAGCGGCAGGTGATCGAACTCGTTACCTTTTTTTTGGGTACGAAGCAAAGACCGTACTGCTGAGCCACGCTGTCCCCGATGTACCCTGATGCAAAAAAAAAAAAAAAAAAAAAGCAGCCTGCAGCTATGCGGTCTTTTAGTATGATACTCTTCTATGGATCCGAAGTTCGTGGGTTCGAGTCCGGCGGGCGTTGAACGGCGCATAATTGAGGTTTTGGGTAAGGTTCTTTACTAACATTCTCTCACCTTGTTCAGCAGGTATATAGATGTGTGCCAGGCGTTAACATCGTTGCCTCTGTCGAAATAATAATAATAATAATAATATAATAATAATAATAATAATATAATAATATAATAATAATAATAATAATAATAATAAAATATAATAATATAATAATAATAATAATGTAATAATAATAATAATAATAATAATAATAATAATAATAATAATAATAATAATAATAATAATAATAATAATATAATATAATATAATAATTAATAATATATAATAGTATATATAATAATAATAATAATAATAATAATAATAATAATAATAATAATAATAATATAATAATAATAATAATAATAATAATAATAATAATAATAATAATAATAATAATAATAATAAGAAGAAGAAGAAGAAAGAAGAAGAAGAAGAAGAAGAAGAAGAAGAAGAAGAAGAAGAAGAAGAAGAAGAAGAAGAAGAAGAATTAAAACGATAATGATAACAACTTAAAATAATTCAAGAGTTTTCGAAAGTGATCAGAGTCCTGATGGGTGTTAATGGCCGTAAGACCAAGTTGTTTCCTTGGAGACGGCAGGTTATAATCACTACACAATTCTACACAAGTGTGAAGTAGTATTTTATGAATTGATATTGTGAGATGTTACGAATAGCATAATAATATACGTCAAAAAGACAATTTGTATTATATGATTTAGAAATTGTTTTAAAAAAATAACTGCTTCGTAAATATAACATGAAGCATTTTGAAAAAAAAAACAATCGTAAAAATGACCATTTTTGGCGACCGAAATTAGAATAATACAAAATTCAAATTCAAATATAGAACAAAACAAAAGAAAAAAAAAAGAAAAACAAAAGTCAGCAAAACATATCAAAACACGAAAGTAAAAATATATTTAAAAAAAAAAAAGAAAAGAAAAAACAAAACAAGCTTTACTCTCATGCCTGCACTAACCGAGTGAAACGCCAGTAACAGCAGAATCGATGTCGTAAAATTCCAGACTACAATGTGAAACTAATCATATTATGAAAACTTGGAATTCGGACAGCGAGCGATACTACGCAGATGCCTGCGTCAGGTAGAAAATAAAAGTTTCCTTGATAATCTTGGCTAAAACAGGAATAACGAAACTCTGCTATACAATGACATAACACGTTTATGAATTTGGACAGACTTGGTCTTCTTTATTTACTTTTCGAGTCGCGGGTTTTTTTTAATGAGCTATTATATCGCGCAATATCCAGTAAATGTGTTTAAAGCGCTTGACAAAAGTTCCCCCCACCAACAGCAACACGTTACAATTAGAACGAGACATGACGCCGTTTAGGCAATACTACAATTTTTTTTTCTGACAGAGACAACGCTGTCATCGGCCAGGTACTCATTTTACACCTGAGTACGGTGAGAGAATGTGAATAAAGAGTCTTTTCCAAGGACTAAACTATTCGCCGAGGGAGGCTCGAGCACAGGACCTTATGATTCGCTTTGTCTGGAATAGGACCATACATAATTTCTCAGATTTTCTAAGATGACCCCCAAAAGTCCCAAAATATTTCAAATCTGAGACTTCATTGAGGTCTTAAGGATAAGAATGTTCTTTGGACAAGTTAAGGGTTATATTGACAGATTGTGTGGCTACGTGGTCTTGTGGTATGACCCTCGTCTTTGGATCGGAAGGTCCTGAGTTCGATCCCCGCACTGAGCGGCGCATAGTTGGGTCCTTGAAAAAGGCTTTATACTTACATTCTCTCACCGAACCACCCATAAACATGCAACGGGTTAACTATGGTCATAATCTAGCTGCCATTTCCAATAGAATAAAATCTCAAATTCAAATTGTCATGTCTTATGACCAGGAAAAACAGAGTTGTCTATGTCGAATTTAAATTGTAATATCGCCTAACAGGCGCCATGTTCATTCCTACATGTTAGTTGAAGCTGTTGGCTAGGAACCGCTTGTAAACGCTTTGAGAACGTTGAGTGGATAGTGGACGATATGAATACTGATTATTTTTCAATAGATTTAGATTTGAACTACAAGTTTTATGAGAAAAATAACTAAAAGTGCCTTTTGTCAAAAATACATTTTTATCGTAATATTGATTGGGCAACTGGAGTTTTTCAAATGGCCTTAATAATTATTCTAACATGAATATTCAAAATATTGTCTTTTTCTTTCATTAAAACAAAAACAAAACAAAACAAATACAAAACGAATTCAAAAAGGAGGCAATGGTTCTTTTTGTTCGGAGAAATGTGAAAAAAGGAGACAAAATAGTGACAAAATGTCTCAAAACGGTATTGTGGCAAGATGAATCAAACCCTGAAAAGGTGTGCGACTATGTGGTCTTGTGGTATGACATTCGCTTTCGGATTGGAAGGTCCTGGGTTCGAGCCTTGCTCGGCGCATAGTTGAGTCCTTGGAAAAGGCTCTTTACTCACATTCTCCCACCGTACTCAGGTGTAAAATGAGTACCTGGTCATTAACAGCGTTGTCTCTGTCCGAAAAAAGAATATTGTAATATCGCTTAACAGGCGTCATGTCTCGTCCGTAATATTAAGTTTTGCTGTTGGCCTTGTAAAGGGCTTTGAGCACGTTTAGTGGATATTGCGCTATAAAATTGTACAAAAAGCTCAAAAAAAAAAAAAGAAAAAAAAGTGAATATAGATGTAAAACAATGATAACTGCCGACTATGAGTTTTGACTGAGGATTGAAATTGTAATTTTGTCCACCAGAAAGATGAGAAAAGTATCCCTGGTTTCATATTAGTAGTTGTATTATTCTTAATACCGTTTTGAGACGATAGATCATAAATCTTCTTTATATTGGATGCGAGAAAGAATGGGAGGAAACAGAGTCGATACCGACCGTGGCCTTCGTAAAGTTATGGCCTGACACTGACCAAAAAATTACGTCAAAATGCCAGTCTCTTACTACAAAAGAAAACAAATCGTGAGTTGAATTCAATAGTTCAACCAATGAAATGACTTCTTTCCATGAGCTCTACTAACGACAACTCACTAATGACGTCAAACTGCCAGTCCTTTTGGATTTCAGTATCAGGCTATAACATAACGATGGCTATGTACCAACCCGGTATCGAAGCTTTGGGAATCGCTCCGAAACTAATCGGAGTCGCTTATGTAGCTTATCGTTTCGCTCCATTTGGTGTCGATTCTTACGTGGTCGCTCTGATTAGCAGATGGAATCTACCCCCACCGAGTTTAACAAGGACAATTTAGTACGCTTAAATCCTAACCAAATAATCCAAACCATTGGATTGAAGCCATCATGAGTACCGTACTTGCTCTGAAAGAACTCGATTCCAAGCGCAATAGACAGTTTGACTAGAAGTGTAGTCGATTCCAACTCCAATCAATCGCCCTACACGATTCTACACCGTTTTATTTTAATCAAAAGAATAAGTAGTTTTGTCTAGAAATAAGAAAAAAATTGGTTTGGATTATATTTAAAGTTATTTAATACATGGGAAATAACAATCACTCTTCTCAAAAACAACGTGTTGGATTTAACATAAAAGAAATGTATAGTTTATACTTCAAATTTGTTTTTGTTTTTTATTGCCATGAGTACAACTTCCTGGTCTTAAGTGTCTTCGCATACGGGATTACCGTCTGGAAATAATTCCCGGCAACCCTTGTACGCAGAACCCCTGACTACGTCTAGAGCTGCACATACGAGATGGAAGTCGGTTTGGACGAATTCAATCCCTGGTGGGGGCAGGGACGTACGCTCCTCTAAGCTTGGTGAAAAGTTGCCAGGCTTTGATACCAGTAAGAGGAGACATTGGGTGGCTGCGAATCGGCTTCGGTCGAGGAGCTGCCTTAAGCCCCCCATAGACGCCGACATCCGCTGGTAGCGGGACGGATGACCTATCGCTTTGACCCCATCCCTGCGTTTATCGCAGATGATTTTTGCCCACATACGGGGAGATATTTTTTTTAGGCGATCTGCGATCGGGGGCGTGGCAGTATAAAAAAGTGGACAATTTTTTTCGGATTTTCGCTGTTTTCACGTCGGATTCGTGATCAGCGTCAAATTTACAATAGGTTTGATACTAAGAACTGTGTGTTTACTCCAAAAATTGGTGAAATTAGAAATAAATTTTAATTAATAGTGAGGCTATGTGGCCGACAGAACCGATCCCAGTTACTGTCTGTTATTCTATCTTTCGTCTTGCCACAATAGTGATTACTTCTCACTAAATTATATCAATTAGACTGTTGAAGGAACGAAATTGACATCATTCCACTCTTTGTTATTGTATTAAGGCAGTCATTTTGGTAATTAGTTCTCACTAAATTATATCAATCAGACTTTTAACGTTCAAGGTTACTCGTAGTTTTGTATGACGGTACGTTTTTTCCGACTGGTGGATGTTGCGAGCATTTTACCTAAACTCATAGCATCAATAACCGTCCAAGATATTCGCATCATATGTAGCAATAGCTATAATAATCTAACATGTCGAGAGAGAGAGAGAGAGAGGAGAGAGAGAGAGAGAGAGAGAGAGAGAGAGGAGGAGAGAGGGGGGGAGAGAGAGAAAGAGAAAGAGAGAAAAATTTACTTGCGCTATATATACCGCTATATTCAATAAAGGTGCTCAAATCACTTTATAAGGGTCTTTGGCCAACATAAAAACATGTTAGACGAGACATGACTGTTAAGCGATATTGCAATTGTTTCCCGACAGAGACGACGCTGTAAACAGCGAGGTACTCATTTTAACAGTGAACAAGGTGAGAGAATGCGAGTAAAGAGCCTTTTCCAAGGACTCAATTATGCGCCACTCAGAGCGGGACTCGAATCCAGTACCGTCCGATCCAAAGGGCAGTGTCATTTCACAAGATCACATGCATAGCCGCACAAGAAAGTGATGAGAGAATAGATTCATATGTATTGAAGGAGGAGAGAGCGGATGGAGTGAGTAAAGTTCTTGGATATTTATAGAAGGAACCAAATTGACGTCACTCATCTCATTGTTATTGTTTTTTGACACCCATTTTTATGATTAGTTCTCATTAAAATATATCAGACTATAACGTTCAAGGTTCCATGTAGATCTTTGGGCTGGAGTGATATTTCTGGCTGGCGGACTTTGTGAGTATTTTAATTTAACACAGAGCATCAATAGAAGGAATGAATTTGACGTTAGCCAACCCGTTGTTATTGCTTTTAGACAGCATTTTATAATTAACTTATCACTAAGTTATATCAATCAGACAATGAACGTTCGAGTTTGCAGTTTTGTGTGTTAATATGTTATACCCCGATGGAGATGTCGTGAGTATTTTTCCAATACGCATAACATCAATACATTTGCAATCCGATTTAAGTTTAAAAGCAACGTAGACCACGGAAATTTTTCCATTTTGTGGACAATAAAGATTTTTTATTTATCGTCATTATTATTATTATTATATTATTATTATTATTATTATTATTATTATTATTATTATTATTATTATTATTATTATTATTATTATATTATTATTATTATTATTATTATTATTATTATATTATTATTTATTATTATTTATTATTATTATTATTATTATTATTATTATTATTATTATCATCATCATCATTATTATTATTATTATTATTATTATTATTATTATTATTATTATTATTATTATTATTATTATTATTATTATTATTATTATTATTTATAAAACAAATCGACAGTGTTCCCGTGGCAGGTTAAACGGGTACTCCTCGGGACTACTCAAATTCGCACCCCACCCCCCCCCCCCACCACCACCACCACCACCACCACACACACGCAGACAGCTCTTTTCTTTTTTTTTTTTTTTTTTTTTTTGGGGGGGGGGGGGGGGGGAGGGCGTTGTTTGTAGATTATGATTCAAGGTTACAATGCCCACCCCTGTCATCACGTAGTCAAGGCTTTTTGGCATCTGCCAATCCCAAATGTCTGTGTCAAGGTCGACCGTCATGTCGCGTCAACGGGTGAGGAGGAAAAAAAAAAAAAAGAACTGGCATATTATTATATCATTTACATTTATCTATTTTTTATTTTGCATGAAATCCTTTATAAGTTTTACGATGAACAAGAACGAAACTTTTGCTATCTACCTCTTCCTGGCGCAACATTTATAAAAATATTATTTAAAAAAAAATAACACAGCATTTATTTGGCGCAATATCCACGTGCTCAAAGCGCTTTACAAGGGGTCCCAAGGCAACAGCAATATTAGACTTGAAAGACGAGACATGACGCCTGTCAGGCGATGTGACATTTTTTCCCAACAAAGACAACGAACGGCCATGTTCTCATTTTACACCTGAGTACGGTGAGAGAATGTGAGTAAAGAGCCTTTTCCAAGGACTCAACTCTGCGCCACTCAGAGCGGGTCTCGAAACCTGAACCTTCCGATCCGAAAGCGAGAGTCATACCACTTGATCCATCACAAAACAGGGAGGGGCACTTTTCTGTCGGCCACATAGCCTCAATATTAATTAAAATTTATTTCTAATTTCATCAATTTTTTGAGTAAAAACATAGTTCTTGGTATCAAACCTATTGTAAATTCGACGCTGATCACGAATCTGACGTCAAAACAGCGAAAATCCGAAAAAAAATTGTCCAATTTTTTATACTGCCACGCCCCCGATCGCCGATCGCCTCGAAAAATATTAAGCAAAGCGGGCTTTGCGGGCGATCGACCGTACCTAGGTTTATCGGCCAGGTATTTGGCCACACACATTGCGTTTTCATCCCGGTTTGCCTGATCGGGGTCTGGACCAGGATCGTATCCGGGCGTGTATGGAGCCTTTAACGGCAAGTGCGTTACATCGGTGGGATCTTACTACCTGTCCAATATGTACCCGCTGTGGGCAAGAACCCGAGACGGCAGAGCATCTAGTCGAAAGGTGTGTTGTGACGATGCTACCCGGCGGGTTCGCGACGGTGCACGAATGTGGACCGGACTTTGCTGATTGGGTCGATCGTCATAACATAGTAGTGTGAGAACCATAAGAGGCTGCTACCGTCTGGAACGGAGCCTGACACACTTAGCAAAGATGCAAACTCCAAATAAAAATCAGTGAGAAATACAAAATTACCAATACCTAACAGGATTGCCTTGACTCGAGATACAACAACGCTTTGACATCAAAGTCAAAGCGACAATAATTTAATTTTACAACAACGACACTACCTTCTCCTTCCAAAATTCGAACTGCGGAGATCAAATACGTGAGCGGTACCAAGAAGGTAAATGTCATTCATGCAGGCATAAGAAAACATAATATATCACAGCAGCTATCAACGAAATTAACAAAGCGTCTCGTAGAGATAAAACTGAACAATAAGTGGCTGAAT
>NC_088372.1:17610723-17618223 GCF_034508935.2 Berghia stephanieae | reverse complement strand
AATGACATGATTACAGCCCTTGACAAGATCTTTTAGTTGAATTAGTGGTTAAATTCAAAGTCAAAATTACCTCGTAATTTAAGTAATATCCAAATTGAAGGCTAGAGTGAGAGATACTTTGACAACTCAAGCACCACTCAGGGACTTTCGAAAAGGAGAAACATAAAGAGCTCAATATTACCAACAATTTCTTCTTCTTCTTCTTCATCTTCTTCTTCTTCTTCTTCTTCTTCTTCTTCTTCTTCTTCTTCTTCTTCTTCTTCTTCTTCTTCTTCTTCTTCTTCTTCTTCTTCTTCTTCTTCTTCTTCTTTTCTTCTTCTTTTTCTTCTTCTTTTTCTTCTTCTTCTTCTTTTTCTTCTTCTTCTTCTTTCTTCTTCTTCTTCTTCTTCTTCTTCTTCTTCTTCTTCTTCTTCTTCTTCTTCTTCTTCTTCTTCTTCTTCTTCTTCTTCTTCTTCTTCTTCTTCTTCTTCTCTTCTCTTCTTCTTTCTTCTTCTTTCTTCTTCTTCTTCTTCTTCTTCTTCTTCTTCTTTCTTCTTCTTCTTCTTCTTCTTCTTCTTCTTCTTCTTCTTCTTCTTCTTCTTCTTCTTCTTCTTCTTCTTCTTCTTCTTCTTCTTCTTCTTCTTCTTCTTCTTCTTCTTCTTCTTCTTCTTCTTCTTCTTCTTCTTCTTCTTCTTCTTCTTCTTCTTCTTCTTCTTCTTCTTCTTCTTCTTCTTCTAATATAAATCATTTGATTCAACGGATGAAAGAATTAACTTTAATTCTTTCTTTTTTTTTTTTTAAAAGCTTTGCAAGTTACTCGTATATCAGTGTCTAAAAATAGTTTTATATTTTTTTTAGATTTATCAGTAAGTCTGTGCTCTATGGACAATTTAACATGGGCTAAATTGCGAAACAATGTTAACCCTCAGACCTATTTCAAAATAAAAATGTTATCATGATCACACATTGTCATCACCATCATCATCATCATCATCATCATCATCATCATCATCATCATCATCATCATCATCATCATCATCATCATCATCACCATTATTATTATTATTATTATTATTATTATTATTATTATTATTATTATTATTATTGTTATTATTATCATCATTATTATTATTATTATTATTATTATTATTATTATTATTATTATTATTATTATTATTATTATTATTATTATTATTATTATTATTATTATTATTATCATATTTTTACTTTTCTTGTTTGTTTTGTTTTTTTTTGTTTTTTGGTTGTTGTTGTTTTTTTTGTTTTTTTTTTTGTTTTTTTGGGGGGTTTTTTGGGTTTTTTGTTTGTTTTTTTTTGCAATATATTTACCTTGGCACACTAATATTATTCAGGTATCCAAATCGGATTTTGTTTTTTTATTTTACGAAAAGAATAACTATATATATATATATAGATTAAAATTCACGAAATAATGACTTTACAAGGGGTTTTATGTCAATATCAAATACGTCACTTATAGGACGAGACGTAAGCACCCTGGTTTTATCATATTATTATTATTAATAGATCAGAAATGCTTACGGAAAGCTTCTAATTTTACCATCTGGGTACGGTAAAAATGTGATTATACTTAAACCATCTGCCAACCTGCTCGAAGGGAACTGTCAGACCAGAATACCACCTTGCTGCACTGCAGCTGCTACCGTACATCTCCACACCCCCCCCCCACACCCACCCCACGACCACCACCAGGCCGCTGTTTTAACATATATACTTGTTATGTTTAAATATATGAAGGATTATTTAGATGTTGAAGTGAGGGGATTAACAAATGATATTTTGAAAAGTACCAGAGTCAGATTTCTTAAACGTGAGTTTTTTTTTTAGAAATATGTGACATTAACCCTAATTGTTATAGTAGGAAGCATTCAGCTATTAGAACGCGCATATTTCAACAAAATATGTTATTTGCCATCATAATTATAATTCTATCTAGATAAATCATTTATTGTCAAAACCACCATAAAAGTGAGATTAAGGTCAAGGCAACGTCTTCACATACATAAGACTATTATAGCTGTCGTTGCGTGACTGCCGCGAGTTCCATTGCAATGAATGAGAATGCGCATAATATTATTATTTTCTTTATCTTGCATTTCGTTTTTTGTTCTTTTTTTTTGTATTTCTTTCTCCTTTTTTTTTTTTTTTTTTTTTTTTTTTTTTTTTTTTGATATGAATCAAAACTAGTGTTACACTACTAGATATATAATGTGGTATAAAAAGGCTACGTTTTCCACATGACTGGATGCCTTTTCTCTTTGGATGCTTCTAGTAGTTCTGCAATACTGCCCTTCCCCTCAATTTTTCTTAATCCTCTCCTTACCACCTATTGGAAAATCGTCACATTTGTTACGATGCAACCGTCACTTCTCTCATCCAGAATTCATTTTTTTTTTATAGCTATAAACACTTGACATCCTGTAATAGAGTTCATAATATTATTGTCGAACAATATTATGTGTAAAATGTACGTGTTGCTTTTCTGTTTGAGTTAGATATGTCTGTTTTAGTGTTGGATGGGTTTGAAGTTCTGAAGAAAAATCTGAAGAAGGCTGGTTTGGAGAGGGTTAATAACTGTCAAGCCTGAAACAATCCTTAAAGTCCCAGGTTTGAAAGGTTTTGACAACATTATGGTAATTTTAATCGAGCCATGTTTGAAGAAGGACGAGTTTTATGGCCAAAATTTTTAATATACAATTTTTCAGTGTACGAGTGATATTAATACTGGTCAATGATGTTTATGGTGTTGTCAAGCGAGGACAAATAAATCACTGACTCACCATCAGTATGACCACCCCTTATAATAATATAAGAAGATTTCTAATGTGATTTCGAGTTTCTTGTTTCGACATTTCTTCGGCAGTATAAGGATTGTCAATCGATTAAGCTGTAATTTATTTATGACTTATTTTGATTAGCATGCGCAGAGCTGTTGGAGAAATCGAGATAAGACTTTATATAGATCAAATTGGAGACCCATAGTCGTTCGTTAAGCAGTGAATGACGAATTTAAGCTTCCGATTATTGAGCATTTAAATATTATATATGACCCTCTTTTTTCACTGTAGGCTGTAAGAGTTCAGTAACTACATTTAAAGACTCAGTGAACATTTCTTGAAATCATTTGTATTTACATGGCGTAGAGACTGGCTTTCGAACAAAATTTATTTTAATTCTCATTACGATATATCTATATTAAATAATAACGTGAAGTTGAATGTAAGCTTCAATTTAATTACAAAAATAGATCAAATGAATGTTTCGGGTTTCCCCTTTATCAACAATGCAGGATGATTGCAACACCACAGATAAATGAGATGATGTGGTAGTGGCGTACATATCTTTGTATAGATGAATACTTGTATTTGATCTGCATGACACCAACACCGTTTAGACGATATTGATTCTTTACAATCATCATTAACATTACCAAACCGTGATTAAGATCAATTTTGATAATAGATTTATTTTTATTGCATGTTTTATCGTTTGCAAAAGCGGATTAAATAGGATTTTAGATAACCAACACTTACACATTCATATCATTCCATCTGTAAGAACATACATACGATTTAGTGTAAACACAAGGAAAAGCATATATCTAAATTTCTCTTTGATTTTCTTAAGACATAATGTTTTAGAATTTCGATGTGACAGTATGAATGGACATTCTATTTTCCCCGAAAGGACGTTATAAAAGAGAGAAAAAGCCAAGAGACATTCAGAGAGGAAGACTTAGGTCTATGAGGTTAGTAGTGATTTGTATCTTTCATTAGTCACTTTGTCGAAGGGTGTGTTTGCTCAATTGATTCAGTAAACATGCGGAGTGACTGGGTACAGAGAGAGAGGTCGTTTACTTTTTGGTGTCTGTAAAAATAAAATTGAACTGTGTCAATTCTGATGATTTGAAGGCTGTACTTGGGCCTATAAAGGAACGAAATTGACGTCACTCAGCTTTTCGTTATTATTGTTAGTGGTTAGATCTCACTTAATCATATCAATCGGACCATAAACGTTAAAAGCTGCACATGAATTTTGTTTAGTGGTATTCTACATCTGTCTAGTGGATATTGTGAGTAGTCTACCTAAACGCTTAGTATCAGTTAGAATGTTATCCCCCCCCCCCCCCCATTCCCAGCAACAAATATAAAAAACACCAAAAAAAAAAAAAACACGCACATTAGCAAAGAGATGTTTGTGCGGCTATGAGGTAGTCTATTGTTATGACACTCACTTTCAGATAGGAAGGTCCTGGATTCGAACTCAGCTTGGCGCATAGTTGAATCCTTGGAAAAGGCTCTTTACTCACATAATCTCACCGTACTCAGGTTTAAAATAAGTACCTGGCCGTTAACAGAAAAAAATCGTTGGAAAAAAATGAAATTTCGCCTAACAGGCGTCACTCACGTCTCGTCCTACGTGTTAACTGTTGCTGTTGGTCAGGGACCCCTTGTAAATCACATTGAGTACGTTTAGTGGATATTACACTATTCAAACGCTCATTTTTTAAATCACCTTACTAGAAAGTCGTTCGATGATAGCACTCGCGTTCTGTGGACAAACACATATTTAAAAATTTGGTCAGAAAACTCGTGGTTCAAATCTAGATCGCTTTAAATGACCCTCATCTTGGAAAAAACCCTCAAACCAGGGACTTTGCGAGAGCCATTTAACCCTTTCCTTACCAGCCATTTTCAGAATTTTCCCCAAAACTTCACACTCACCCAACACAAAAACAGACATTTCTTACTCAAACAGAAAAGCAACAAGCACATTCTATACATACTATTGTTCGACAATATGAGCTATAATTCAGAATGTCAAGTTTATATAACTATAGAAAAATCTGGATGAGAAAAGTGACGATTGTATCGTAACAAATGTGACGATTTTCCAATAGGCGGTAAGGAGAAGGTTAAATCGAGATTTCTGGCCAAATATTTAAATATTTGTTTTTCCAGAGTACGGCAGAATAAATACTCCTTAAAACCTTGACATTGTCATTGACGTTAGAAACTAAATCTAGCCAAAAGGAATAAAATAGCATTTAGGCATTAGATATACGACAGGCAATTTGCATTGCATGGAACACGGCCGGCAGCATGTTGTAAGAAAGCATTTAAATTCATTGGGAGCTTATCAATAACAGGTTGTCTAAAAATAGTAACAACGAGCTGAATGACGTCAATTTTGTTCATTCTGTAAAGCGGCAGATAAATATCAAAGTTGTGATTAATTCTAAAGTAAATAAATATAAATTCCCTTTAATCATCTCCAAGGGAACATCTGTCTTTAGGGTCTATTCCAAGGGACGACTGGAATAATTCAGTCGTCAACCGCAGTGCAGGGTGCAGAGCCGCTAACTGAGCTAGGACGAGGGGACTTACTCAAGTACACACAGCGCAGCGAGTATTCGTACTAGATAGGTACCTTTTGGGTACGAAGCAAACACAATAACGCTGAGCCACTGCTATTCGTAATGATGGAGATCAAATACACATTAAATACATCTTGGAAGGCCGTAGTATGTCCTAGCATTTTGAATTCTAAATTGTGCGGATATGTGGTCTAGAGGCATGACACTCGCTTTTGGATCGGAAGGTTTAGCCTCACTCTGCGCATAGTTGAGTCCTTGGAAAAGGCTCTTTACTCAGATTCTCTCACCGCACTCAGGTCTAAAATGAGTACCTGGCCATTAACAGGGTTGTCTCTGTCCAAAATAAAATGTAATATCGCTATAATATAATATAATAATATAATATAACAAGAGTCATGAGTAGGATCTCCATGTCACGTGTTGCTGTTGGTTCTGGACCCCTTGTAAGGCTCTTTGAGTGAATATTCCTCTATATAAAAGCTAAATTTTTTAAATTAAAGTTTTGATGACGTTTTCCAGAAAGAAACTTGAGGTAGCAGAAATTTGATTTCTTAGAAGAATGTTAAAAATCTCATGGATAGAGAAGTAAAATAATGAAGAAGTATTAGAGCAAGCTGAAACTGAAAGGTTATTAATTCGTACAATAAGAAAAAGACAAAGGCAATTTTTAGGGCACCTAAATCGACATAAATGTATTGAACATCTTGCTCTCACAGGAAAGATAGAAGGTAAAAAGAGTAAATGTAGACCAAGAAAAACATATTTGAATAGTTTGAACAGCTGGGGGACAAAGAAAGAGAAGAGTAATATTAGTTTTTTGGAGGTTATCTGATCAGAGAGAATTGGCGTACCATGATCACCGATGTCTGGCACAGACTTGGTACTTGAAGAAGAAGATTCCTACCAACATTAGTTGTTTTGAGATGGGTGATCACATTTGTTATGTAATTTGTTGTAATTCTGCTTTTCTTCTCGCAGTTTCCTAGCATTCCAGGTCAATAAAATACGATACGCAGTATTGAAATGTAAGTTTCAATTTTTTAAAAAGAAGTAGATTTGTTGACGTTTGGGTTTTCCTTTAAACAAAACACGATGACTGAAACACTAATGATTCCTTCCATTCTCAAAGTCCCAATGTCTCTTTCATCGTGTTTTGTTGTAAGGGGAAAACCCCAAAAGTTACATTTGTTTTCGTTTAATAAAATTTTAAACTTACATTTCAATTTTACGTTATTTTTTCACGAGATTAAGCCGAAAATTTTCTTATCTTTCAGGACAAAAAAAACCTAGAGAAAAAACATTAGGGGAGTCTAGGCTAATAAGGGAATTATTAACATTCTAGTATTTTTCTTCAAGCTTTAAAAATATGTTGGGGCACAAACAACCCTGCCTTACCCTTTTTTGGAAAACGTCACTTTGTTCGATACAACCAAAATGTTTTTTAAAATTTAAATTATTTACATATAAAAATTTTTTAAAAAAAAAATAACAGTTGTTGTAGAGCAGTTTTTGCTAAAAAGAATATGTATCGCAAGAACTTTATGGATTTTGTTTAAAGGGTAAAAATATTTTTTGTGTTAGTTGGGGATGAAGTTTTGGGATAGTCCCCAAAATGACGGAAGGAATGAGTTTAAGGGGGGTGATTTGTGAAAATCGCTTTCTTATTTCATCAAGTTCCCCGGTAAAATCGATGGGAAATAGATCACTTTTAATAATTTAAAAATAAAAATGAAATAAAGAATTTGAATTGACCTTTGGAGATGAAAATTAAGGTTTACTCATATTTTTTGAGATATATTTTGTTTCAATATAATTTTTAAAGGCCCTTTTTACAAAATATTTTGGGCAAACGGGAAAAAAATTTGGGTCATTTTTGTACAAAGAGAGATATGAATTTGATAAACAGTTTATAAAAGTAACTTCAATATTTTTTTTCGGTGTCAGGATTCTGGAGATGAATAGGAATCGAGCTCACGATTTGTTTGAAAAAATTGTTTTTCCCCCCGTTTTTTAAATATTTATCTGATGTTTTACGGGAGTTTCCCTAACCCTCCCGGAATAAATTTGAAATAATGAATCGTCCCGGAAAAAAAAAACCGGTAAAA
>NC_088372.1:17605318-17610623 GCF_034508935.2 Berghia stephanieae | reverse complement strand
AAAAAAATAAAAAAACCCAGAAACAACAAAAAAAAAAAAAACTTAGGAAAACCCCCCCCCCCCCTTAAAAAAGCCAAGACAACAAAAATTTGAGTTTTTATATAGCGAAAATATCCACAAAATGTGCTCAAAGAGCTTTACAAGGGGAACACGCCTGTTAGGCGATATTTAAAATTTTTTAAACACAATGTACGGTGGGGAATGTGAGTAAAGACCTTTTTCCAAAGGACCCAACTATGCGCCAAGCGCGAGGCTCGAAGCGAGTGTCATACCACAAGACCACATAGCCGCACACAGACAAAAACAAAACAAAACAGCACATTAAAAGTAAACATTCAGAGAATCCAATGCGTGTTCATGTGTATTTTATTTTATTCACTTTCCTCAATTTCAATGGCATGGACGATAACTGTAACTTACAAGTCTCTTATTATAAAATAACAACAAACCTCAACCCACAAGGTAAACATGTTGTTTTTGTTTTTAAACAACAACACCTCAAGGGCAAAGTAACTTTGTTATTGTTTTGTTTTTAAACAACACATTGACGACAAGTAAACTGTTGTTTTTGTTTTTAAACAACAACACCTCAACGACAAAGTACATGTTGTTGTTTTTGTTTTTAAACAACACCTCAACGAAAAGGGCTAAACATGTTGTTTTGTTTTTAAAACAACAAAACCTCAACGACAAGGAAAAACATTGTTTTTGTTTTTTAAACAACAACACCTCAACGACAAGGTAAACTTGTTGTTTTTGTTTTTAAGCAACAACACATCAACGACACGGTAAACATGTTGTTTTTGTTTTTAAACAAAAACACCTCAACGGCAAAGTAAACATGTTGTTTTTGTTTTTAACACCAACACCCAACGACCGGTTAACTTTTTTTTTTTTTTTTTTAAATAAAAAAATAGAAACTTTATAAAACTCCATAATTAGATTAAAATTAAATTTACATTTTAGGGGGTCCTGTCCTGACAGCTGAGTTCGTAGAGAGCTCGCTTTTTAAAAAATAAAAATAAAAATTGATCTATATATAGCGCAATTTCTACTAAATGTGCTCAAAGCGCTTTACAAGGGGTCCCTGGTCAACAAAAATATTTAACATGTAGGAGGGACATGAGCCTGTTAAGCGATATCACAAATTTTTCGGACAAAGACAACGGGTGTTACGCCAGGTGCTCATTTTACATCTGAGTACGGTGAGAGGGAAAGTGGGTAAAGAGCCCTTTTCCAAAAATCAACTATGCGCCGTGGCTCGAACCATTCCATCCGATCCGAAAGCGAGTGTAATACCACTAGAACACATAGCCGCACTCGCTTCACACGAAAAGGGGGACATATATCAATCCCGGGCAAACCCTAAAATCATTCTGACATCCCCTACCCTACCTCTGTGAAGCCAGCAAACATCGGGTGCCTGGGTCTGTTAGAACTGGGGGAAAAAGTACCTTTGCGATAGACTGTGTCCTAACCAAAGGGTAACAAGGATAAATTCGTTGCAGGGGCCTAATGGGCCTGAAGGATTTATGTAGGGAATGAGATTAGCGGAAGAGTAGTGTCCCTTTATCGGACGTCACCATCGTCTGTTACGTCACCGAGTTTCTCTCTCTAATAATTCGCCGGTGACGTCACAGATATGGGTGACGCCCAAATTTAAAGGGACGCTACTCTTCGCTAATCTCAATCCTAAGGTACCCATTGTACATTTTAGGCATAATATGCAAGTTCATGGTGTATTTTCCAATATATAAAAATAGAAAAAAAAACAACACTTTGTTTTCAGAATAATAAGAAATAAAAGGAATTCACAGATTAATAAGAGTCAATTTATCTTCTTTTGGTGTCTTTTTTATAAGATTAAGTCCAAGCCAATACATTTTGAATTCAAAAACAATTTTTAAAAATAATATGTTACACAGCTATTTTATAACATCAAAGGTTAATGATGATGATGATGATGTTGATGATGATGTGATGATGTGATGGTTATGATGAGATGATTTAGATGATGATGATGTTGATGATGATTAGATGATGATGATGATGATGATGAGATGTTTGATGATGATGATGATGAGTGTGATATTAAAGATGGTGATGATGATGATAATGACGACGATGATTATGATGATTATATGTTGATAATGATGATGATAACGGTGATGATGATAATGATGATGATGATGATAATAATGATGATTATGATGATTATATGATGATGATGATGATGATGATGATGATAATGACGATGATGATGACGATTATTTTACGACGATGATGATGACGAAATTGATGATGATTATATTTTTAATTTAAAGAAACGACAAAAATAGTAATAATGATGGGTAAAAATATTGATCGTAATACAGTGGATAACTTTTCGTGCAGTTTTTCTTATTTGACGCAAAGCTATAATATTTTTAGAAATATGTACAGCACAATTGATCGTCATTTGAAACATTGATTGTTTTAAACGACATTCTTCATCAAAGGCGACATGAGCTTATCAGACATTGACCATATCCATCCATATCCAATAAATCATTCTAAAAGGCTGGTGTACTGAAACAGAATCATGAATAATTTGTTGTTGTTTGTTTGTCTTTAAAGGTTTCACGGCGCTTGCAACACATTTAGGTTATATAGATAGTTCAAAGATGACGTCACTTAGGTCTTTGTTATTGTTTTTTTGCCATCCGCGTTTATGAGTAATGCTCACTGAACTGTATTAACCTGACTATAAACGTTCATGGATACACACAGTTTTGTGTGTTGGTCCGTTATACTTCCGGATGGCAATGTTATGAGCTTCTTAGCCAAGCGCATACTATCTATAAGCGCCAGTAAAAAGAAAGGAAATGTGAAAGCAAAATGTTCTAGAATTATAATTAAAGCACCCAAGAAAAGTAAGAAAATAGGGGACCTGAGAACAAATAGGGATCAGATGTAGATTCCAAGAGCACACCACAAATGTACTTAGTTTGAGATCACAAAAAAAAAAAACAAAAACAAAAAAAAAATAACAAATAAAACAAAACAACCCAAACTATGACATTTTATATTATTTTTATGTTACTTACCAAATACCCCCCCCCCCCCCCGCCAAAAAACCCCAAACAAATAAATAAAAGAACCAACCTAAAAAAATATATATATATATACAATTGAATTTTTTTACAAGCCTCAGAAAGCAAGATCATGGCACAGAATATATCTAATGAAAAGGAATACGAAACAATAACGAGAAAAAGCATGCAAAAAAACCAAAAAAAAAAAAAACCCAAAAAAAAAACCCCGCAAAACATCCTTTCTTAAAAAAAAAAATAGCATTGTGGAGAACATTGTACTTATTTGAGTCAATAAAAAAATTGTTACGGCGCACAACTCTACTGAAACATTTGAAAATTTAAAAATGTATTTTTTACAGATAGAAAAACAGAAATTTTTTTTTCCCTTTTTTAAAATTTAAAGTCAGTTTGAAAGTTTGTTGAGTCAAACGTTTAATTTTTAAAATATTTTTCCGACGACACTTGGCCCCCAAAATCAACTAATTTTGACACTGTAAAAAAAGTTGTAAATTTTGCGTCATCTATTTAGATATAATTTATTATTATTACTTCCGTTGTTTTGTTAAATTTAGCGGTGATCGTTTTGTTTTTTTTTTTACTTTTAGGGTTAACTCGGGGGAATCGAGGATATTTTTTTTTTTTTTAAAGGTTATTCATAAGTCTTAGTAAAGGGCTGGGGATGTTTTTTTTTCCCTTTAAAGTTAAGAAAAGGGGGGAGACATTCAAAAGTCCTACACCCCCAGTATTTTTTAAAATTTTTGTAGTTTCCCCGTTGATTTTTTGTCAGGCTTTTATTTATTAAAATTTGTCATTTTTATCTAGAAGTTTTTTAAAAAAACTCTAGAAAAAAACCCTTTGATAGATTTGTGAAATTTTAAAAAATTTCTTTTAATTTGACCCTGTTTTGATTTTCAGCCGCCTTTTTTATTTTTTTAAAAATTTTAAAGGTAGTGCAAAGCAGTCCCAGGTTGTTTTTTTTTTTTTATTTGGGGTTTGTCGAGAGGTTAGTCATAAATTTATTAAAGGGGGTAGGAAGTTTGTTTTTCCATTGTTAAGTAAAGGGGGGGGACATCCCCAAAAACCCTTCTTCCCCAGTTTTTTTTAAATTTTTTATTTTCCCCTTTGATTTTTTGTCAGGGTTTATTTTTAATTTTTATGTTTTTTCTTTGGGTTTTTTGCTCGGACGAATGATTTTTTTTTTTTCCCATTAGGGTTAGATAAGTTTATTTAAAATGCTAAAGGGGTTTTTTTTTTTCCCATTGGGGTTTTAAATTTAAAAATCGGGGGTTTTTTTTTTTTGGGGGGGGTTTTTTTGGGAATTTTTTTTTAAAAAAAATTTTTTTTGGGGCCCACAGAAAAATCCCCAAAGTTTTAACCCAAAATTTCCCAGAAAATTGTTTTTCCAATCCCCCTTTAAAAAATGATTTTTGGGGTAAAGTATCGAATGAAAAAAGTTTTTTCCCCCAAAAAATTGGGGGGTTTTTACTAGTTAAATCAAAAAAAATTAAAAAGGAAGAAAACCCAAAGGGAAAAAAGCAAAATTTTTTAAAATTAAAAGGGGAAAAAAGGATAAAGTGCCCGGCCCAAAATTTAGCGGGGCCCGGTGATTGCTAAAAGGCCCCCACAGCCCCAACGGTTTTTTCAAATCGGTACCTTTGTTTCCCAAGCTACAACCCCTGCCGTGACCCAAAACTTTTCCTCCATCACCTCTAAACATTTCTTTATTTTTTAAAAATTTTTTTTTTCGAATTTTAAAATTATTTCTTTTTTTATCAATTTTTTTGTTCTTTGTTACTTTGTTAAACGAGCCAAAAGCAAAAAGGGGGCAAATAAAAGTTAGGGTTTAAAAATCTAACATAAAAAAATGAAAATAAAAGGGCATAAATTTTAAAAATTTTTTCATACAATAGATTTTTTAAAAAAAAAAATTTTCCCTTTTAAAGGTCAAATCACTCGGGGTTTGATTTGTTCCTTTTTCTCCAAAAAAATAAAAATTTTGGCACGGTTTAATTGTTTTTTTTTTTTTTTTCTGAAAAACCCCAACCCTCACTGTGTTTTAAAAATTTTTTTTGACCTAAAAATTTAAAACCCATTGTGAATAAACCAAAAAATTAAAATTTGTAAATTTAATAATTATACCCCCCTCATAAGGGGATTTTTGAAAAAATTTTAAAACCCTTTTTAACCCTTTTTTTGTTTTGTTTTGTATTTTTTCCCGGCCGTGTCATAAA
>NC_088372.1:17599740-17605218 GCF_034508935.2 Berghia stephanieae | reverse complement strand
AGAAGAAGAAGAAGAAGAAGAAGAAGAAGAAGAAGAAGAAGAAGAAAATGAAATGATATTTATGTGAGGTCATTGATTGAGGGATATAATGATGATGCTTTTGAACAGGGTTTGAAATTTTGTTTGAATTCCTTCCCAGTCGTGTTACCAGAGATCCCGCAGCTGTATTGGGAACTCGTTCGAAATATCCAACGCATGAGTTTAAGAAGCTTATAGAAACAATAGAAACAATATTGTTGTGGTCGATTGTTGTAGCCTGTAGCCCTTTTTTTCCCAAGAATCTTATTTACTCTTCTTTACTTTGACTAATTCAATCGTTAATCCCAACTGTCATTATCCATTCATTGCTCCAGAAAGCTTTTAAATCCTTCAGAGCCATAAGGCGTATTGCGCCGGATTTTATCCCTGTTTCTATACCATAATAAGGACTATAACGGTCGCTTGCTACCCTTGTGAAAAGACGCTTTTCCAGACCAAGCTACGCAATCACAGCTGGGTGGACAGCGACTTCAGCCAGGATCTATATTAGTCTCTTTGCGTATGAAATGAGTGCTCTATCAACTCAGAAAAGTAAGTGAGTGGAGCAGGCCCTTATGTTGATAATAACAAGGAATGAATTGAGTAGGAAAGTGCCAGAAGACAATAGAGAATAAAAATTTCGCGGCGGCGATGGGGGTTCTAAGGCGGACCATCCTTAGACCACACGACACCAAACGTCGGTAATTAACATGCCACGGGCTTTGAACTCTCCCTCCATAGGACACACGAGATCAACGGCAGTCATCTTTGTTATTGTTTGTAGTCAGCCATTTTTATGAGTAGTTCTCACTAAATCCCTCCATAGGACATCAATGCACGGCATCTTTCTTAATGTTTTTAACAACACATTTTTATGAGTAGTTCTCACTAAATACTATCAATAAGATCACATACTTCAACACACACACACACAAAAAACAAAAAACAAGCAAATGAAGACAGACTAGTTTTGTGTCGTGTTGTCTATGGAGAGGGGTTTCTCTAATTTCTTGATGTAAGGTTCGTTTGTTTCGTGTGTTTTGTGGTGTGTGGTCGCCGTGTGTAATCATGGAAGGTCCGCCTATCCCGCGACCTTTGTGGTATGACCAGTGACTTCTTATATCAGTAGACAATGGGTATGACCTAGGACTTCATATATAGGACTAGTCCCCGCCCCCATACTAAATCCTACGGGGCCGTTCGTTTTTTTCCTATATAACAGTACCCCTGTCGTCAGGCTTTAACGATATGCAGATGTCGGTGACAATCAAAGGCATTCCTTTCTCGCCTTTCCCGCAACCGTTTCCCCATCGTGTGGGGAAGTGATGTCACTTTTACGTCATCAAAGAAATTCCTTAACTGACCGGCTCACCAGTAAGACGACCGTTCTTCCGACAATACTGTCTTTAAAGTAATGGCTACAGTTAAGATACTGCTATTTACTACGAAGGTAGTATTTCCCACACAAAAACGGTCAAATTTCACACATATCTACAAGTTGCAGCATGAAACGAAAAGGCAACGAGTAGAATACTGCTATTCTACTAGGAAGAAGTGTCAAGACGTTAAGTCATATTTGGTGTGTGGGTAGTGCTGCCAGATGGCCACGAGTATGATCAAAATTGACACACGGAGAATCGCGTATATATTATTATTATTAATTAACATTTTCTTTTTTTGAAATAAAACAAGTCTTTTCCTAGGTTAGTCGATAAAAAAATCAAAATCAATGTCTTTTAGGAAGGTCAGAGTGTTTGAAGTGTTTGGTCACATGAGGTTCTATTTTGGTCACTTTTGCAGTCTAAATTGGCTTCGAAGAACTCTGGCCATCTGGCATCCCTGTTTGTGAGAACAGAAGTGTAAAACAATCTGCATTCAATTGTTTGCCTCTTTTGTTTGTTAACTTTCAAAGCAAGCGGTTGTGTGTCATTCGGTTTTAAATGGAATTATTATAAGTGATATATTTCAGTGGATTACACGATGTGCAACTGAGCATATGGTAATCATTATCACATTATCATCCTCTGATTCCTAACATTAACATTGAAATGTTCTTGAAGTGAGTTATTCCAAGATCAGAGAAAAACATACGCTTGTTTAGGAAGTCAATTTCCCTTTTCAATAGGTATTTAATCTGCTTGACTTCTCTTGCATTTTTCTGTAATTGACAGTTGTATGTGATAATTGATTTCTTTTATTTGGGGAGTTTAATCATAATTGGTAAACGATCATACTATCATAAAAAAGTGAATTGTGGATTACGCTAGCTAACGAAATTGGTGAGAGTGAGTCTAAAAAGACTCTAAGACAAAGTGAAAACTGAAAATGGTATGAACCTTACAACCCAGAGTTGAAGGATGAAAGATATCCACTGGTGGTGACTGGTAATTGAAACTTTATAACTAAGAGTAAGTGTTTAGAAATGGCATCATCATGAAGCAAACTTTAAATATGCACTCATGGTTCTTGATCAAAGAAAAATGTTTAGAAAGCAATAAAAGGTCAAAGTCAATATCCCTTTTCCATAAATAAATAGGTCCGAAATAAATAATCTGCTTGTCTTCTCTTGTATGATATGTGATAATTGGTTTCTTTGATTAGTGGAGTTTTATCGATAACATGATAAATACCTGAAATATATAACAATACAATCCATTTATTTTATTATTGGTGGCGTTTTTATACACATCCGTTGGAGGTGTACAAAAACGCACAGTTTTTATGCTCCTCCGTTGGCGGTGATGGTAAAGTTGTTGCTGCATACGTCCATGAGTATGAGGTTTAAATAGTTTTAGATTGTAGTTTAGCACGCTGCTTAGTGATTACCGATGTACAGTGATAATAAATTAAAGAATAATAACAATAATTTAAAAAAAATCAAAAGTAAAAAGAAACATGGTACACAAATACCGATCTCAAATAAATAAATAATTTTAGAAAATTAAAATCGAAGTTTTTTAAAAACATGATAAAAAGTTTTTGAAAAAAAAAGAAAGAAAAAAAAGCAAACAAAAACAAAGTAAATAAAAAATTTTAAAAAGTCAACATTGGGAATCGAACCCGGTAATTTCAAGGTTGGAGTCTGACAGCTTGCCCACTGCGCTACGTAGCCACCTGACTGTTCATCACATTTACTAAGGTCTTTCTAAAACATTATTTTACCTTCAATGCAACTTCTATTTTCTGGTTTTATATTTCGATTTTTTAATATATTAATATTTTTATATAAATTTATTAACAAGTTTCAAGTTACAAATTATTGCCAATAAATAACAATTTCGACCAAAATACAGAATGTAATACAACAAACGTAAATAAAAAAAATATAATAACCAAAAATAATAATAACATCATAAAATAATAATATAATAAATAATAATTAATAATAATAATAATAATAATAATAATAATAATAATAATAATAATATAATAATAATAATAATAATAATAATAATAATAATAATAATAATAATAATAATAATAATAATAATAATATAATAATAATAAAATATAAAATAATAATAATAATAATAATAAAGATAAAATAAAAAAAAAAAGAAGAAAAAGAAGAAAGAAGAAGAAGAAGAAGAAGAAGAAGAAGAAGAAGAAGAAGAAGAAGAAGAAGAAGAAGAAGAAGAAGAAGAAGAAGAAGAAGAAGAAGAAGAAGAAGAAGAAGAAGAAGAAGAAGAACAAGAAGAAGAAGAAGAAGAAGAAGAAAGAAGAAGAAGAAGAAGAAGAAGAAGAAGAAGAAGAAGAAGAAGAAGAAGAAGAAGAAGAAGAAGAAGAAGAAGAAGAAGAAGAAGAAGAAAAGAAGAAGAAGAAGAAGAAGAAGAAGAAGAAGAAGAAGAAGAAGAAGAAGAAGAAGAAGAAGAAGAAGAAGAAGAAGAAGAAGAAGAAGAAAGAAGAAGAAGAAGAAGAAGAAGAAGAAGAAGAAGAAGAAGAAGAAGAAGAAGAAGAAGAAGAAGAAGAAGAAGAAGAAGAAGAAGAAGAAGAAGAAAGAAAGAAGAAGAAGAAGAAGAAGAAGAAAAGAAGAAGAAGAAGAAGAAAGAAGAAGAAGAAGAAGAAGAAGAAGAAAGAAGAAGAAGAAGAAGAAGAAGAAGAAAGAAGAAGAAGAAGAAGAACAACAACAACAACAACAAGAATATCAATAATAATAACAATAATAATATTACCATAATCCCCACCCCCAATCATCACCGTTACCACCACCACCATTACCATTATCACTACCACTATCACCATCACTTTTACATTTCCAATCAGTTTTTCTCATTTAAAAAAATAAAAAATAAAAAAAATAAAAATAAATAAATAAATAAATAAATAAATAAATAAATAAATAAATAAATAAATAAATAATAAATAGATAAATAATAATAATAATAATAATAATAATAATAATAATAATAATAATAATAATAATAATAATAATAATAATAATAATAATAATAATAATAATAATAAAATATTGATACCCATCACAACAGACCTCCTCACTACCACGAAAATTCCCGTAGTACTACGGCTAAATCCCGGGCTGGATATAATAAAGGTTTTTAATTAAATGTCATTTCTTGAAAACGAAGTTCTGGTGCCAGAGCTATCACATAGAGTTAATATTTTTCCCCACGCATTATAAGGACAAACTGGTGGTTTTTAAGGGTAGTTAAAATGTCTACGATGTTATTTACCCTGAAAACTACTTATTACATTTTCCTATTTCAAGTAGGCAGGTCTGCCATGATAAGTATCAGTTCCATAGTCAAAATAAGACAAACAGAAATAACTTTTATTTTAATCAATAATCCATACAATTTGATGACAACAGACATGAGAGTGAGGAAAAAAGGTAAATGAAACCAAAGCATAAAATGATACCATAAATAATCATAAAAATACAACATTGTAATACCACCAATACTCACAATAATAGTAATAATAATAATAATAATAATAATAATAATAATAATAATAATAATAATAATAATAATAATAATAATAATAATAATAATAATAATAATAATAATAATAATTGTAAAAATAACATAAGCGCCCCAGCAATAATATCTAGTATTGTATTTGTAAATGAGGACCACGCTTATATCCCTTTCGTTGACAATTAAGAAGATAGGGATTATATCATGGTAATTCTGTTTTGGATAATAAATTTATTGACTTTTAGTAATAATAGGTGCTCCAAAATGCTTTGGTCTGGGTGATCTTTATCTTCGGGGAAATTCCAACATAATCAATAGCCCACCACTTATTTAACACATTTCTATCGTTGACTAAAGTTCTAGAAGAATGGGATCTTGCGAACATTGCCTAGAAGTTACAGACATATTAGTTTAACGTTTTTTTTGGTAGAATTACAGAATTAATTCCCAAAGACAAATACTTGAATCTTTTAGAATATCACAAACATTTAAGTAATTTTCCGTACTGATATAGTCTAGAGCG
>NC_088372.1:17572240-17589740 GCF_034508935.2 Berghia stephanieae | reverse complement strand
CTCTCTCTCTCTCTCTCTCTCTCTCTCTCTCTCTCTCTCTCTCTCACCGACTACTTGAGATCGCAGGTCCAACCCATACAACCTCCGCGAAGTTAGTTGGCCAGCAATTAAGCTTAATAGCCAATATTCTCAACACAAACATATAACATAGAAACAATTGATATAAAAACTGATATGATTTCATTGCTCCAATCAGACAGCACTACATATTCTGACTTTTTATCAAAGGGCTAACTATATTCAGAGTGAAATAACAACCAAACCAGAAAAGTTTTCAAAGCAGATTGTCTAAGCAATGGGTTTTAACATGGTGTTTCGCGACTTCCCCCATATCGCTGTGAGCGCAATCCAATCGTGCTCATTGGGATCCAAGTAAAGGTAAGGATTGAGAGGAGGACCACCAAATTAAATCTAACCGACAAGGCAATAAATGATATAACAAGGGAAGGATATACGAGATTCAGACATCACAACTTCACCCAGGTCTCTGGCCTTTTCTAGAAAGCTACTAAGGTCCAGGTCCAGAAAGCCAGATAACAAATATTAGGATTTCTTCGGGCTCGGTCCTTAGACCGGACCTGTTTACAATATACATGCAACCTCTTACACATGACTCTCCTATAATTTTTATGCAAATGATTCTCAACTTTATGATTATATAAATGCTACCGATGTGCGTCTATGTGGTCTTGTTGTATAGCACTCGCTTTGGGATCGGATGGTCCTGGGTTCGAGCCTCGCTCGACGCAAAGATGAGTCCTTGGAAAATGCTTTAATATAGTGCAACATCCACTAAACGTGCTCAAATCCCTTTACAAAGGACCCCTAACCAACAGCAACACGTAACATGTAGAACGAGACATGACGCCTGTAAGGAAATATTGCATTTTTTTCCGACAGGGACAGCGTTATTAACTGTCAGGTACTCATTTCAAACACGAGTACAATGAGAGAATGTGAATATTATTATTATTATTATTATTATTATTATTATTATTATTATTATTATTATTATTATTATTATTATTATTATTATTATCATTATTATCATCATTATTATTATTATTATTATTATTATTATTATTATTATTATTATTATTATTATTATTATTATTGGCATTAGGTAGCTTTGACGTATATAAAATATTATAATTGGGGTTTGGTTTACAGTAAGGTAAACATTTCAAAATAGATTGGCTTTTAATGTCATATTCTCTTTTATTCCAATTAACAAACTTTTAAACAAACCAAGAGGGAATTATGAATCCCTAGATACTCAATTTTTAATGAGAATGCATAAAAGGGTTCTTAACTAACATCGGCTTTTAGGACCACTAAGTTCAAACATGATTCTTCGTGAATAGGTCGATTATTAACAATAGTATGGAAAAACATAATTACAAATACAATTTATTGAGTGCCTATCTCAACCGAACGTTCTCTGCGGCGATGCTGTGATTGTTATGCAATATTAATAAGATATTCTTTTCTGTCCCATTAGACAATAGTCACAGTTCTGTTTAAAAGAAATGAACAAATGAAAAACAAATAGAAACCAAAAATTAAAACAAACAAAAAAGAAACGCACATAAATCCAATCCACTTCCTTCTCTCTCTCTCTCTCTCTCTCTCTCTCTCTCTCTCTCTCTCTCTCTCTCTCTCTCTCTCTCTCCCTTTCTCTCTCTCTATCTCTCATTCTCTCTTTCTTTCTTTCTCTCTCTCTCTCTCTCTCTCTCTCTCTCTCTCTCTCCCTCTCTCTATCCATCTATCTATCTTCTAATTCAACAGCTATTGTTCAGTCAGTTGTTTCATCTCCACTCGACGAAGATTCGTGAGTTTGATATATTAGATGATTTAAGATATTCAGTCTCGAGTTAAATCGTGACTATAATTAATAAAGTTCTGTAATCAGATCTGGCAATAATAATAATTGATTGGAGTTTTACAGTTAACAGCTTCATTCTGACAGTTAGTATCAATTTGACTTCGTTCAATTAACCTATTCATCCAGACACACTCACAAACATACTCACACACACACACACACATATATATATATATATATATATATATATATATATATATATATATATATATATATATATATATACAAACACAAAGATACCTACTCTCTCTTTCCAAAACTAAGTACAATATTTACAGACGTAAAATGTATTTGCTATTTTTAGTTCTCAAAATAATTAACTCTCTTAAGAGTTACAGAAAATTGGTATCATTCTCGACCAAGAATTACCAACAGGAGGATTATCTGCCAAAAAGGTTTTCCTCAAAACTTCGTGGACAATCGCTGGCATGGCTCACCATTGTGGCTTGTGGTATTGAAATTATAATTGGACGTAGGTCACTGCCAACAGTGCCAAATTGAATCCTTTGAAAAGGCACTTTAGTCACATTCTCTCAGAGAACTTAAGAGGAAATTGAGAATCTGGCTGCTATATAATCCTTAGTATTTAAAAAAATGAGGATTTATAATCCGCAATATCCACTAAACGTGCTTAATGCACTTTTAGGTGAAGCCAATAGCAATACATAACATGTAGGATGAGACATGGTGCATACTGGTCAATTTTATATTTTTTTAACCCAGCATAAACAACGCTGTTAACGTCCAGGTACTCGTTTTACACAAGAGTACGTTGAGAGAATGTGATTAAAGAGCGTTTTCCAAGTGCTCAGATATGCGCCATCCAGAGCAAGACGCGAACACAGGACCTTCCGATCCGAAGGCGAGTATCATACCACTAGACCACATAATGGAACATCGTCGCGTTGTCTAAGTTGAAAAATAAAAATGTTATAGCGTCTTACAGGTTTCATTTGTCATCGTATATGTTGAGTGTTACTGCTTGTCTCGGACTCCATGTAAAGCACTTGAGCAAATTTATCGGATATTATCTTGTAGTCTTTCAGAACCATCCCACCCCTGGCGTCGTAGTTTATTCCGGTTTCTATAGCGTGAAACGGACAATAGCAATACTTTCACCAGATCCAACAGATCAAACTACCGAATCAGTGCTAGATGCGCAAAATAATGGTCAGAAAAAAATTAACTGCATCTGGTCACTTTGCGTTTAAGCGAGTACTCTCCCAACTCAGCAGCTAACGGGAACCCGACCAAGCAAAAATTACGCTATAGATAGTATGCAGATGACGTCACTCAGGCCTTTGTTATTGTTTTTGCCATCCGCGTTTGTGAATTGTTCTCACTAAACTGTATTAACCAGACTATAAAAGTTCATGGTTACACAGATTTTGTGTGTTGGTCCGTTATACTTCCGGATGGCAATGTTGTGAACTCCTTGGCCAAGCGCATTCTATCTATAGATAGTATGCGCTTGGCTAAGAAGCTCATAACATTGCCATCCTGAAGTATAACGGACCAACACCCAACACTGTGTGTATCCATGAACGTTTATAGTTGGGTTAATACAGTTCAGTGAGCATTACTCATAAACGCGGATGGCAAAAAACAATAACAAAGACCTGAGTGACGTCATCTTCGAACTATCTCTAAAAAGAGCTCTATTTGTGAAGAAAATGTTATAATTTTATCGTCCAAACTATCTGGTAACCTATTTGGTGAAATAGTAAGTAGCACGTCTGACCAATATTTAGGAGGTCTGAGGTTCCATCCTCAATCAAGGAAGACAGATTTTTTGGGATGGATATTTTCTTGTATTTTTCTTTCTTGTCTGGCACTTTCAGTACTGTTGTTTCGAATTTTTATTTCAGGATATCATTGTAAAAAAAAGCGCTTTATAAAGCGCGATATCCACTTAATGTGCTCAAAGCGCTTTACAAGGGGTCCCTGGTCAACAGCAACATTTACCATGTAGGACGGGACATGACGCCTGTTAGGCGATATTACAATTTTTCGGACAAAGACAACGCTGTTAACGGTCAAGGAACCCATTTTACATCCGAGTACGGTGAGAGAATGTGAGTAAAGAGCCTTTTCCAAGGACTCAACTATGCGCCGAGCGAGAGGCTCGAACCCAGGACCTTCCGATCCGAAAGCGAGTGTCATACCACTAGACAACATAGCCGCACAAAATGTAATGGAATCGTGGTAGCATATCTTTAAGCAATAGCTGGAGAATCGTAAGCTTGAGCTTTATTTTATATAGCGCAATATCCACTAACCTTGCTCAAAGCCCTTTATAAGGGGTCCCAAGCCAACAGCAATACTAAACTTGTTGGACAAGTTTACATTATCTCTCTCTCTCTCTCTCTCTCTCTCTCTCTCCCCCTCTCTCTCTCTCTCTCTATATATATATATATATTATATATATATATATATATATACATATATATATATCTATCTATCTATCTATCTATCTCACTCATCGTTAACGGCTAGTTACTCAGTTTACACCTACGTAAAGTGAGAATGTGAGTGAAGAGCATTCACTAAGGACTCGACGAAATGCAACTCAGGGCTGGCCTCAAACCCAGGACTCTCCGATCCGATTGAGATCTCTTGATCACATAATAGTCGGATTTATCCCGGTTTATATAGCGTGATATGTAAAATAGCAATTTCTTGCTATCATTTGGATGGAACGCTAGCCTTTCGCAAAGTACTTTATGACATTGATTGCATCGTTGTGTCTATTTATAAAATTCATAAGACTGTGTATGAAACAATACAAGACAATATAGAGAAAAAAATACAAGAAATAATGAACACCAAGATTCAGCCGAACCTCAGAGCTTTTAATTATCGGTCAGATGTGCTACCATTACACCACAACATGGGCTACCCGCAAGTAGACACAACTTAACACATAATATATCCTCTCAAGGATACATGTTTCCGCTGTAAAACCTTGCATCATGATAAACATAAGTTACACACGAAAATACGAAAAAGAAGACATGGCTAGCTCTATATTTATTTTTAAAATAGCAACGAAATACAATAAAGAGCAGGCATTGAAAGCAAAACAGTTACAGAGTAAAAACATAACAAATTGCAATTTATGTCTGGAGGAAAAAATCCACATAAAAAAGAAGCTACAAAAGGCTACACTGAAAGAAAAAAAAAGAAACATTAAACACGTGCTCTCACAGAGCAAACATCATCTACTAACTGTATTCACTTCAATAACCCCACACAACTATATTTTTTCACCACCCCCCTCCCCACCACGCCCTCATCTACGACTGCACACACTCGCATAAGCAGAAATGAATACCATGTTAAACATCAAGAGCACAGATTATCTACAAGAACAAATGTCACCATCCCGAGGATGCCGTAAAATGGCAGAAACAAGTCTGCTGGCGAAAAAAAAAAGTTTTTAAAGGTGAAATAATATAGGATTCTTTCACGGGTTTGGATTTATTAAAAGTTTTATTTTTCTATCGCCCCAAATAACTCATGAACTTCATCATCATTGCCCTTTTCACCCTGGGTCAGGGTATAGGCCACAGACAAACATTTTCCATCCTTCTCTATCCCGAGCTAACTTTTTTTTATCTCGTTCCATGTCTTATCACTTCTCTGCATATCAGCTTCTTTAATTCTTTTCCATATTCCTCGTGGCTTTTTCCTTGATCTTCTGCCCGGGGGGTTCCAGTCCAATATTTTCTTTGTTATAATGGAGTCATTATTTCTAAGAGTGTGTCCAATCCACCTCCATCGTCTTCTTCCTATTTCCTCTCCCACTGGATTCCGCTGTGTTCTTTTCCAAACTTCTTTATTTTTAATTCTATCCATCTATTTTATTCTGAGTCGCTTACGCATGCACCTGTTTATGAAAACCTGTACCCTCCTTATACATGCCTGCGATGCATTCCAAGTTTTATATCCATACAGTAGGACAGACTTCACGATTGAGTTGAAAAGTCTTAGCTTTAGTCGAAGGGAGAAATCTTTAGTTCTCCAAACTCTGTTCAGAGATTTGAATGTAGCCTGTGCCTTTCATATCCATGCTTACACATCTGCTTCCGTGACTCCATCCTTTTTAATTATACTCCCAAGATAGCAGACAGTGTCTATGTCTTCAAAATCCTGATCTTTTGCTTTGATCTGCTCCCTTTGACGTATACCTATCCTTAAGACCTTTGACTTTGCAGGGTGAATTCTTAGACCAATTGATTCCGAGAGGCTGTTTATAATTGTGGGACAGAAGAGCCAGATTAGCTGCAAAATCCAGATCATCCATCTGTGTCTAGGAGATCCACTTTATCCCATTACTTCGACCTTTGGAAGTTTCCTTCATTAGCTAATCAAGTGCAAGGATGAACAGGAATGGTAAGAGCAAGTATCCCTGCTTGCCACCAGTCTTAATTTCAAAGCTGTCAGTAAGCTGATCTTCATGTTCAACCATATTAACTTGATCCTTCTTACAATTCCTTAATGAGGTTTTTTATCTTTTGTGGGAGTCCATAATGTGCCAGAATTTTCCACAATGTTGCTCTGGCAATACCGTCGAAACCGTCTCGTAATCCAGAAGGTTGACAATAAGAGGAAACTTCCACTCTATAGACTGTTCCACTATAACTCGCGGAGAGGCCATCTGGTCGGTGGTTGACGATTTTTTCCGAAAACTTGCCTGTTCGTCCCGCAATTTAGCATATGTTGCATTCTTAATTCTCTCTCTAAAATCTTTCCTGGGATAGAGATAAGAGTGATTCCTCAATAATTATTACAATTACTGAGGTCCCCTTTCTTTGGAAGATTGATCAGATGTCCTTCCTTCCAACCCTTTGGGAATACCCCGTCATTCCAGATTCTCTCAAATAGTGCGTGCATCAAAACTTTTAGAATCTCCGGTGCCTCTGGTCCAGCAGCTGTCTCTCTGTTCATCTTGTTAATGGCACCCAGAATCTCCGCTATCGATGGTGGATCACAGCTAATTGGTAGCTCATTACTTGCAGGCAAAATTTTCAGGCGGGTTGTCTGGTGGTGGTCTGCTCAGAAGGCAGTTGAAACTCATTAACGTGCGAGTGAATTATTCCGCGATAAAAAAATTAACGAATTTAATAAATCCAAACCTTGAAAGACAACCTTTATTCCACCCTCAACGTGATTTTATTTGTTATTTCAATAACATGTTTTCATGTAAGTCACTACCCAATAAGCCCCACCCCTCTTCCTCAAGCTGTCATCTGACTCAAAATGGAAACAATGCAATGAATGATTTGACCAGCCCATTTCTTTAATTGCAATCTCATTGGTCAATATGTTTCCAATTGATTGATTATGACTTATTTCGTAACAAAATGCTTTCTTAAACTATCCCTACAATTCTTTGCTCCGCCTCCATCAATTTCTTCATGTCTACCTCACTCTCTCCGTCTCCCTTTTGTTTCTTTCACACATACAAACACACACACAAACACACACACACACGCACACACTTATAGATAGTATGCGCTTGGCTAAGAAGCTCATAACATTGCCATCCGGAAGTATAACGGACCAACACACAAAACTGTGTGTATCCATGAACGTTTATAGTCGGGTTAATACAGGTCAGTGAGCATTACTCATAAAACGCGGGTGGCAAAAACAATAACAAAGACCCGAGTGACGTCATCTTCGAACTATCTATACAGGTTTCAATCTTAATTCTATTTCCTTCCCGTCCTCTTAATGCACAAGCAGTCTCTCTCCCCTTCCCCTCTCGCTCCTCTTTTTCTCTATATCTCTCTTTCTCTCTCTCTCTCTCTCTCTCTCTCTCTCTCTCTCTCTCTCTCTCTCTCTCTCTCTCTCTCGCGCGCGCGCGCGCGCGCGTTCTATCTTCAACAAAGGATAAAAGTAATGTTAGGCTAAGAATGTCCAATTATATACGTGTTGAATGACAGCAATGATTAAAATTGAATGATTACTTTTGTTTGTTTGTTATTAGATATTTGTTTATGTTGTCCTTGTTTTTGATAACTTCTAGGTCTGTGTCTGTGATTATCAGTCTTTGGTATAATTCAGATCCATAGCAAGATTTATTATCAATTTCAAAACAAAGACACAAACAAAAGCAAAAAGTAGTCACTCAGCTTTAAAGACATTCAGCACACTTATCATGGGCATCGCTGGAATTTTTACCAAATGTTACTTTAACCAACAAAGAGCATATATCTGTATGCTTGTAGTTCTAATGTCTATAGGTTTTTTTATTTTATATTTTTCAATAGATTATTCGGTGTATACAGAGTTTAAAGGACTTTTGGCTAATCTTTCATTTCTATTGAATTGTAATATCTACTAAGCAATTGTTCGGGATGTGACGGAGATACTAACATCTTCTCGGTTATGTAAAGTTTACTGAGTGCATTTCTAAAATAAAAATAACTTATTAAAGTATCTTGGGCCAATTGTGGCATTGTAAAATCTATCAAAACACTCTACATTCAGGAAATGATTCTTTAAGACAGTGCGTTCTTGAGAGAGAGAGCGCGATTGGGACTTGGAACAATAAACCCAATCATGCCAAATTGTTTGCTCTCATTCCAATCAAATCCTGGGTGGTGTTCCTGGCCTCCCATAGTGGGCAGGGTGGCACTTACAGTGTCTTCTTTTCCCTTATATCTGTTTTCCAATTAGCTTTCTGTCTTTGTCTTGGAATGAGATTACTAAGTTTTAATAATAATAATAATAATAATAATAATAATAATAATAATAATAATAATAATAATAATGATAATAATAATAATAAAAATATTAATAATAATAATAATAATATTAATAATAATAATAATAATAATAATAATAATAATAATAATAATAATAATAATAATAATAATAATAATAATGCTGAAAACTTATATAGCGCTATAACTCCGAGACACCAGACTCTAAGCGCTTAAATTACAAATTACTTTGGCTGAAACATACTCATTCACACACACAAGCACACACACACACACACATACACACACACACAATACAACACACAACACAAACCAAACCTATCTTGCTTCTCATACCATCTACTAAAATCGAAACAAATATGTTTTAAGCGAACGTTTAAAAATAGACAAAGATTCTTTTTCACGAATGCTCTGCGGTAAGGCGTTCCAAATAATAATAATAATAATAATAATAATAATAGTAATAATAATAATAATAATAATAATAATAATAATAATAATAATAATAATAATAATAATAATAATAATAATAATAATAATAATAATAATAATATGTATACTTTGTTCATCCAAATGTATGGAAATTTACAGACGTGGCATGCATAAAATGTACAAACACAAAGTTCAGAAGCTATGGCGACAATGTATGCAAATGCACAAAAATGTAAAAATATACAACCAAGAACCAATAGCAACACTTAATATATTAATAATAATAATAATAATAATAATAATAATAATAATAATAATAATAATAATAATAATAATAATAATAATAATAATAATAATAATAGTAATAATAATAATAATAGTAATAATAATAATAATAGTAATAATAATAATAATAATAATAATAATAATAATAATAATAATAATAATAATAATAATAATAATAATAATAATAATAATAATAATAATAATAATAATGTATACTTTGTTCATCCAAATGTATGGAAATTCGTTTACAGACGTGGCATGCATAAAATGTACAAACACAAAGTTGAGAATCTATGGCGACAATGTATGCAAATGCACAAAAATGTAAAAATATACAACCAAGAACCAATAGCAGCACTTAATATATTAATTTAATGAATTGAGAAACGCCATACCTCTGGCCTTTAGTCCGAACTTGTGAGTGTATATTTAAAAGATAGTATTGAATTTAAATCACAGTTGTGCGTTAAAAATTCGAACACCATGTGGCAAAAATGAATTAAGGTGACGTGCTGTCTTTGTTTTTATAGATATAAGGCGACGGTTACTCATGGAGAACTTTTCTCTTGGCCCTGGCTATAGTGCTTGACTGGGAGGAAAAAAGTGAAATGTATAGTTATTATTAGTTATTATTTTGGGAGATTATTTTTCCCTTGTAAATCATCTCTCTGTTATGTATTGTTATATTTGTTATTTTGAATGTATAATGTAGCATTTGGGTGTATTCCTCTTAGTAGGGACTTGTGCTGGTGTCTGGGTGAGACTTTTAAGTGATCTCAAACTAAGTACATTGATGTTGTGCTCTTGGAATCTACATATGTTTCCTATTTGAACCAATTCCCCTTTGTCTTACTTTTTCATCAAGTCCTTGTTATTCCAGAATCTTTTTACTATCCGATTTCCTTCCTTTTACTGGCGCTGATATGACCTAAATGTGTTGCAAGGGCCGTAAACCGTTATAAAAAAACCCCAATCAAATCGGTGACTTTCAACATTATACTATGTAATTAAACGATATTGGTCTTATTAATTTCACAAAGGCCCAACGTGTACGGACCCAAACAAAAACAAATGCAAAATAAAAGGGACTTTAAAAAAATCTCGAGCACATGTATCGAGCAATAAACACTGAATGTGCTTAAAGTGCAGTACAAGGGTCCATAACCAACAGCAACACGTAACATGTAAGACGAGACATGGCGCCTATAGGCAATAGTATATTTTTTTCCCGACAGAGACAACGTTGTTGACGTCGAGATACTGATTTTACACCAGAGTGAGAAATGTGAAAATGAATCAAGTATTTGCCGCTCAGAACGAGACACGAACCTTTGACCTTTCGATTTGAAGACATGTGTCATACCACAAGACAACATAAACGACAAATCATGAATATTACTTATCGGTCAAACTTAAGAAAGTATTATTTACGTAAATAGACATATTGTCATCATGTGTCATTGTCTGCGTTAACTTTCATCGACATTATTGATGCTGTGTCTTAAGGAAAAATACTCCTGCCGGATATAATGTGCCAGCAAACAAAACTACCTCAGTTCAAATCGACTCGTCTAATGGACAACTTATATGAGAACCCCATCAACCCCATTGTGGTGTCCCTCAGGGCTATGTTTTGGATCCACTCCTGTTTTCTCCCTATACTGCACCGCTGACGTACATTATCGAGTTGTTCGGTATTAACTCACTCAACCCTGACACTGACACCGACTATATCCGTAGTTTACCCGGATTACTTTTACCCCATGCCTATTTATTACATTTTTCTGAGATAAATTAGAGGCGTAGTGTCAAAATAATGTGTTTAGTTTTTGCATGACAATGGTAGTTGAATAAAACTATATATGTACATGCTAATTTTTAATACATTTTTTTCCAATTTTTAAAAGTAGCAAAAATCTCTAGGATTGAGTGAATGAACTACCATTTATATGCCGATGACACGGAAGTATTTTCCGCTTTCTACCTAGGACATGAAGAGAATGCAAATTAAGTATTTACAATTGTTGATCAGCAATTAAATCTTGGATGATAGAAGTTGAATGATTCTTGGACAGAATTTTTTTGATTGACACCAATAAGCAAAGGAAAAAAATAAATCTTGATAATATTGACATAGGCGACTTAAATTTAAAGATAGAGAAAACTGAAACTATTAGATATCTTGGCTCATTCTTCGATACTTTTGGTTTAATAATAATAATAATAATAATAATAATAATAATAATAATAATAATAATAATAATAATAATAATAATAATTATTATTATTATTATTATAATAATAATATAATAATAATGATAATAATAATAATAATGATAATAATAATAATAATAATAATAATAATAATAATAATCATAATAATAATCATAATAATAATGTACTTTATTCATCCAAAATGAAACGTTTGTACAGACGTATAGAATGCCGTCAATGATACATACATAAATATAATAATTAGATGAATGTGGTAAAGTAAAAATTGGTAATAGGTATAGTGTAATAATATTTTAAGCTGTAAGAATAATTACATAGTATAAATTTCAAGGGACGTAAAGATTATATATAATTGTAAAGATGTACATATCTATCAAAACGTATATTGATGTTAACTTATTGAAACATGAATTTAGTAAAAAAGCAAAGAATTAAATACAGTATAATAATGTTATAAATTGACTTAATAAAAGTTACATAGCTTAAATTACATGGCATATACGATAAAATAGGTAAATGTAAAATTGTAGTATTTATGTAATTATTATAAATTGATGTTTAAAAATTGTATACATGGAGTAATTTTAAAGAAGAAGATTCAAAGTTAAAACATACATAGACCAAAATTTATACATTATTTTCCTTATTACAAATTCTGCAACTGTAAGTTTAAAAGGATTGGAGATATCTTTCACTTCTTGCCCGGATTGACAACATTCGGTCAGTTCTGTTCGACTTGGGATACCCCACACCGCCGACTGCATTCTTCTGTCGTCATTTGGATAAAGACGTCGGGCACGGACAAAATACTAAGAGCCGCTAGACCTACCCATACCAAGCACCCGAACTCCTCTGCCATATTTTTTTCGAGCTTGATATGGGTAGGTCCACAAAAGATATTATATATAATATCCATTGATTGCCAAGTAGTGTAAGGATTGTTTATAAGACTTGTAACAATGTTCATAGATGCATGAATAATCAAGCTCCAGTATACATCATGGATTTATAAACCAACACGCCCACTAAAGTCATCTGAAAACTCTCTCTTAACCCATTCCTTACCACCCCTACGAAAATCGTCACATTCGTTACAATGCAACAGACAATTTTCTCATTCTGATTTCTCATGTACATCTCAAAATATAAAGAAATGCTTTAAATACTGTGTTGTAGATATCATTTTGCTAAACAACATTCTTTATTGAACGCACTTGTTACTTTTTTGTTTGATTTGGAAAAGTCTATTTATTTTGTGTCGGGTGGGTGTGAATTTTTGGAGGAAACTCTAAAAAATAGCTGGTAAGGAAAAAGATAACCGTTCCAAGAAGCAGATTTTCCCTTAGGAATAAGTCTTTTTTCTGTAAGTGACCCTATCTTGTGGAATGCGCTCTCCCGGGATGTAAAACTAATATCGGATAGTCAGTCTTTCAAAAAAAAACAAAAAAAAAAACACCTTAAGACAGAACTTTTTATCCAGAGCTTACGAATAGTATCCCTTACAGAATACGCATGAAATCCAATATTAATTTTACGTTTATTTTATTTCAGTTTTGATCTTACGTTGAAGCTGACAGTTTCGACTGTATAACTGATCTTTTTTGTTTTGTTTTTAGTGCTGTTGTTGTTGTTGTTGTTGTTGTTGTTGTAATTATTCATTTCAAATGTCTTTCGTGAGAATAAGTTCGTAATGTTATTGAGTCATATTGGTGTATGTGTGTGTATGAGTGTAAATGTATCTGTGCGTAAGTTTGTGTGCATGCACTTGTGTTTTTTTCTTCATAAGTATTCTCCAACTTGTTAAAGAATGAATGTTTGAATGGCGATACGCTTCAACGGTCATGACGTCAATTCCCTCGTAATGACGCATGGTAACTTAGTAACTGGCTCTAAACTATCGGAACAATGGCGGACACCATTATGAAATATTTCTCCGACGAGCATAAAAGCGTATCCAGAAGGGAAAAAAAACCATTATAAATCTGATCATGTTTTGACTTTTACACATTGTGATCACAAGGCATATGAAAAGTTTTAGTCAGGAAGAAGAATAAAAAGGATAGATTTTCTATGTTTAGAACCAAAATGGCTGCCGTTGCTGCGACGTGACAACAGACTATTGAATCCTATTATTATTGTAAATAAAGCGCCGCTGATCACTTTTGTGGAAGTTAAGCGATACATAAATAACGCATTATTATTATTATTATTATTATTATTATTATTATTATTATTATTATTATTATTATTATTATTATTATTATTATTATTATAATTATTATTATTATTATTATTATTATCATCATCATCATCATTATTATTATCACCATCATCATCATTATCATCACCATCATCATCATCATCTTCATTGTTATTATTATTATTATTATTATTATTATTATTATTATTATTATTATTATTATTATTATTATTATTATTATTATTATTATTATCATCATCATTGTTATTATCACCATCATCATAATCATCATCATCATGCCCATCATCATCATCATCATCTTCATTGTTATTATTATTATTATTATTATTATTATTATTATTATTATTATTATTATTATTATTACTAGTATTATTATTATTATTACTAGTATTATTATCATTGTTATTATTATTATTATTTATTATTATTATTATTATTATTATTATTATTATATTATTATTATTTTTAATTTTTAGTTTTAGGTCACATTTCGGATATTACACCGTTTTGTAAGGATTGGTCACAGAAGACAGATAATGTTGATTTTTCATGTTTTTGCCCATCGTCCAAAAGATAAATGTAACACGAATGAAGGATGATGATAAAAGTAGGGCGTTGTTTTCTCTCCCGTTCTTCTCCAGTTTTTTATTCATCGTGTTTTGTTGACACAGGGAAACCCCGAAAAGTTTGTCTACATGTTTTTTTCTTTGAATGTTCCATTCCGTTTGAACCTATTATTTATTTCTTCGAGATTCAACATAGACAAAAAATAGATACAGCAGATCGTGAAAATGAGAATTGTAAGAAGGAAATAGGCAAACAACTAGGATTATCTATTTCTATCTCACAGTGTGTTCGACTCATTGACCGATCTTCAAAAGGAATAAGAAATTACATCATACACAGTCATCTAAAGCGGACTATGGTCTATAGTTGTTTCTTTGTTTTTCGTTGTCGACTCCTTGTCCGAGCTTTAAAAGGAATAAAACATGACTAAGATCATACACACCGATCATATCATCAAAAGCGTTCAACAATAGATTTAATCTGTTCTAAGGACTATTTTTATTCTGTTCGGTTGTTTGGTTTTTATTTATCTATGTATTTTTTATGCTTGTTTTTGTGTGTGTTTTTTGTGTTGTATGTTTGTTTTTGTTGCATTTTTTTTTCGTGAAAATTGTTCTGTTTGTAACGTTTTTTTTTGTTTTTTTAACTTTTTTTTTGTGATTGGGAGTTATTTGATTTTATTTGTTTAAACTTCCAAAATGAAAAAAATGCTTATATCAGAAACGTTTTGGGAATTACCCTAATAGAAATTTATGAATATGAATCGAAAAAAATGAAAAGAGACCCTAGGATATCTTGTTTTTTACAGAAACTATGCCCGTTTCATAATAACTGTTTTAAAATATGTACCCGTATCACCAATGAATCGATACTTTCGGCAGTTGTCAAAAACCAACTTTTCGGTTTCGTTCAGTGTACTATTAGTGTACCCTCAGACCTTTACGCTTATTACGCGGAAATGCCACCAATCTTTAAAAACACCATGGTCTTGAGAGAAGATATAGGTGAAACCATGCTTCAATACACCGTGAATAACAATCTGTTAAAGCAACCTCGCCGCACTCTGATTAGCAGTTACCATGCTGATGGAATATTACTGACCACGCCATTACTCAAATGGTATCTCAATCACGGTCTTATTGTAGACGATATTCAAGAAGTAATTGAATATACACCAAATGCTTGTTTTTCAAATTTTGTGCAAAAGGTTTCAGACGCTAGACGCGAAGGTGATCGTAATCCTAAAAATAGCATCTTAGCCGAAACTATGAAATTAATGGGTAACTCAGCATATGGTAAGACACTCGAGGCGCTAGATAAACATACGAAAGTTATATATGCCGATGATAAAAACGTTGTCTTAAAAAGCATAAATAGCCCTTATTTCAGAAAAAAAAATGACCCCGCTGACATCGACTTTACACGAAATAGAGTCAGCAAAACGTACCGTGCTATGGACGCTACCCATTCTGCCCTAACCAACAAAAGGACAGTATCTGGGCTGACCCAGATCCAACCAGTTTTGCCGCAATCGACACATTTAGTTTTTTTATTCATAACTCTTTAATTTGATTACATAGTGGAAGTCTTCTAACAGTAAATAATAGCTAATGATAAATTGCGTTTTTCTGTTAGTCTGCTATTTCATTGACGTAATATGTTGCGTAATATTTTGAGATACTGTTCTTTCTTAGTTAAAGCCAAGCAAATACGGAGTTATAGTTACAGCACGAAGCTCACCGACCGATCGACTTTAACTAGCACGTGTTCAATTTTTTCTCGCGTCCTCTCGTCTAATCTCGTCACTCCGGAATAGAAAGAGGAGGTGGAGCTTATATGATATAACGCAATGAAAGTTCTGTCCGATGACGGTTGGGGGGATATCACCTCTCCAAAACTTACCTTATTATATGAGATCTTGAGATTCTTATCCAATCATCGATTGCTCGTTTGACAGTTCGCTTGTGATCAGTTAGGAGACCATCTCTTGATTTATGGGCAGGCGGCTTTGCGTAAAGGCGGCGAGTGTTGTATACATCAAAGAGTACCGCTGACCGATGGGTAAATAGTGGTTGTGTAACCCAAAAGCCCTGCCGACTCGACTGCAAGGTCTTGTATGTAATAGTTGCGTCACCATCTCAACGATCAGGAATTAATTAGTGAGACTCTCAGTATATATATATATTAAAAAACAAACAACGCCTTTGAATCACACGAGATACATCAGTGTGCTCGTCGCATTGAGAATTGCAAAATGAGATATAAATCAAGAAAATCGACCGAAAATAAAGAAACTATCATTAAATTTTAAAAAATTGAGCAATATTTTTTTCAAAATCAATCTACTAGAAAATTTTTTTATTTCTAAACCTATTTTTGTGAAACAAAGATAAATGTTCTCCTTTTTGCAAGCTGATTCAAACAATGTGGTTTTCAAATTTATCGTATACGTAATCATTTGGAAGCTACAGAGAAAGGTGTTTTTGTGTAATCCCTTTCACACACACACACGCGCACACACACACACACATACACAAACATATACAAACAATACACAAACAATACACATCCCTGGTCATCTATTGCCTATATTATTAATGTTAATATATACATCCCATGCTGATTGTCACTACCCCCCCCACCCCCCTACCATTTCCACCATCCAAGTACCAGCGGCCTTTTCTCTTTGATTTCGTATCATGGTCTACCCGAAGCCCAACACCTCGATCGTTTGTGGGTCAACCCCCCCCCCCTCCCCCCACCTTCCCCCGTAATCAATTTATAATTTTCTCTCTGTATAGAGCGCCACATGCACAATTATATACTATTGAATGGACACTGACCCCTTGCCCCTCCCCTAACACAAGCCAACAGCAACCCAAGCTATCCTCTATCACGTGACCTTAGATCCGATGCTGCATACCGCTTGAGAGTCTTCACTATCCAGATCTCGTTCATGGTCACATGAGAAGGCTATATTCGTTCGGGTTCGGCGTTCGGCGTCTCGTTCGGCCCGATTTCGTTAAAAGCCTAATAACTCTACCTGTAACCAACAAAAGGACAGTATCTTATACGACCGTCTCACATACTGTTCACCCTGGTTAAACGCAACGCAAAATGCCTCGTCCGTATTCACCAAAA
>NC_088372.1:17529740-17567240 GCF_034508935.2 Berghia stephanieae | reverse complement strand
GATCGTTCAGCTGGCAAAACAACTGTATCCCGGAAAGACAAATTTTTTACTAGACGCATTTAAGGACGCAACAGACGTACCTCACGGTTATTTGGTGATCGATCTTCGACAGGATACACCTGACCATCTTCGTGTAAGAACAGACGTTTTTTTCTCCTGAAAAACAAGTTGTTTGTATCCAAAAGTAATGTCTGCGCGTGTAAAACGTAACGTTTCAATGTTGAAACTTCTTGGAGAGGCTAAACCCAGAGTAGCAAAAGCAGTTTTAAATGGAGCGTCACCGGATCTAATGAATACGTTATGCGAATGTGCACTGAATATATTACGCGGTAATCTTCCGCTCAGTCCAGTACAAAAGAAGCGTTTGATCAGACACAAGAGAAGTTTAAGACTTTTATCAAAAAAAGGCTCTTCACCATCTCGACAAAAGAAGCTTTTACAAAAAGGTGGTCTATTAGGTGCCCTTCTTCAACCTGTCTTGGCTACTTTAGGTGGAATACTAGCGGGTGGTTTATGAGATGGAGCATGCCAAGAAAATGGTATTGGTGGACCAACGTCTCGTGGACTCACTCCACACCCGAAGAGAATCACCGATAACCGAACCGTCCACAGAAAAGCTTTGGGATCTTGATCAGCAGATGAAAGATATGAACTCAATCGAAAAAGCAGAGTTGTATCAACAAGTGTTGTGGAAATTCTTAAAGCGGAAAGATGAACGATCACATCAGATTGTAACTAAGACCAATCCTCAATCAATAAGAACACCTGACCTAGCAGAACACGACACTTTAACAAAAGATATTATTGAGAGCGTACCTATTTCGTTGAGAAAGAAAGCGGAGAGATTATTGGATTATCTCAAAAGACACACAGAGCTTGAATGGAACCCGAGAGGGGAGATTAAATGTCGCGGTAATATCATTCCAAATTCAAACGTTCTTGATCCAGTCAATAACGCACTCGCAAAAGAAAGTCTGTCAACCCTAAAGGATGGGAATATTTTGCTCGTGCTCTGCAGGAATCCAACGTCCCACGTGATCTCATCGGTCATGCTGACAGGTGGGCGCATATTAGACAACGTCCGTCGAGGAATTTAGAAACGGTTAAACCGGAGAGAACATCTGCCTGGGTCTCATTCAAATGAAAGGAGATAAAACACTACGCGCTCGCTATTACAATCCTAATCAACCGGGATCTTATGGCGGTATTAAACCGTTAACGACTGCTACGAAACTTTAAAAAACTGTTGTCAGCTCTTGACTTTCTCATCAAGACGCATACACCCTTCATAAACCCGTTCGTTACAAATTTCCGCGTCGACGGATTATTGTAGGTGGAATAGACCATCAATGGTAGGCTGATCTCATTGATGTTCAACAATTGAAATCGTACAATGACGGGTACAGATACATTTTGACGTGTATCGATGTCTTCAGCAAGTTTGCGTGGGCTGTTCCTATAAAAGACTTAACGGGAGTGACGTCAAAAGATGCTTTCAGGACTATTTTAGAGTCTGGTCGAAGAACAATCCGGCTCCAAACCGACAAAGGCTCCGAATTTGACAATAAAAGCTTTCAGCAATTTCTGAAGCGGAATGGGATTGATTTCTTTACTACTGAGAACGAGGATATTAAAGCTGCGGTAGTTGAACGATTCAATAGGACTCTCAAAGAAAAACTGTGGCGTGTGTTTACTCGTCAGAACTCTCCTCGATTCAAAGACGTATTACCCAAAGTAGTGAAAAGTTATAATCATTCTTATCATAGGAGTATCAAGTTACGCCCTGTTGACGTAACAGAGAAAAATCGAGGGGACGTATGGAACACATTGTATTTGGATGATCGACCTAAAAAGAAAACTAGTTCAAAACTTTTGATCGGCGATCGTGTGAGAATAAGTAAAAGTAGGCGACTGTTTAAAAAGGGCTACCTACCCTCTTGGACCGAAGAGCTATTTACAGTGACAAAATCCATTTCAACAACACCTAGAACCTACCAAATTACAGACGATCAGAACGAATGCGTGCGCGGAAGCTTCTATAAACAAGAACTGCAAAAAGTTGGTGCAAAAGAAATCTACAGAATTAAGACCGTCTTGGATAAGCGTAAAAGCGGACAAGAACTTTTGGTGAAGTGGATCAGTTACGATTCATCATTTAACTCTTGGATACCAAAGTCTTATCTTCGTGTTTACAATTAATTATCATCCTTGTTGGGTTTTTTTTGGGTCTTGTTTTTTTTTTTTTTTTTTTTTTTTTTTTTTTTTTTTTTTTTTTTTGTTTTGTTTTGTTTTTTAATTTTCAAATGGAAGGATCCGAAAGTGAAAGTAATAATTCCAACAGAAATTCATCTTATTGGTCTATGTTTGGGAAACGAGTCCCTAGAGGGGAGATCGTGTTCTTGTGTCAGATGATGATTATGTCGATTGTTGTGTCTGTATCATTATATAACTTGACGCGTGACTGAGAAACAGACAGACAATGGGTAGCGCTTCTAAGTAGTTGTCTCGGTTACGTTCTTCCAAATCCAACACTGAATAAACGAGTTTAATCATGTCTTATTTAGTCTTACCTTCTAATAGCAGCATGAGCTATTTTCCGAATAATTCTCCAGGGCATTATTTTACAAAACTACCCAGAGTGTTAGATTTATCGACAAAATTTGAAGTCGGTTTATCAGAAATATTATTCAGTAACACGTATAACAACATCCTTGAGAATGAAGCATTTTTCGAGTTTAGAGTTACTAACGACAGCAAACAAGATACCGTACTCATCCCATCGGGTTTATACGAGTCACCGGATGAACTGGTTAAAACGATGATGACTCATATAAGAAGGAAAATAAAAAAGAAGCACGAGGGTTTCATCAAATTTTATTACGACCGTGCAACTCGCAGAGTAATGATAAGGCTATATAAGGAAGGAACTTTTTTGCACTTGAGTTCGACATTGAGCAATCTCTTGAATATTCCAAATCATTATTTATACGGTCCAACGTCTGTGTCGAGTGAAAGGCCATTACATCTAAACGTCGGATTCGAAGCAGTATACGTATATTGCAACCTCGTTCAACCTAGAACAGTTGGGAATAGCGTCGTACCTCTTTTGAGATGCGTACCGAGCGGAAATAGAAGCAAAGACATAGTTCATCATATTTTTGAGAAACCTAACTATGTTCCTCTCAGACTATTTAATTTTGACACGGTTGAAATCGTTTTAACCAACGACAAAGGCGAACATTTGACATTTGCTTCTGGGAAGTCTATCGTGATACTTCATTTTCGAAAGAAGAGATTCGATTCGTAAACAGTCGTCATGACAAAAGAGATCGTGTTCAAATCCAATCAAAAAGGTTACGATGATTATTACTGTACTCAAGCAGGACGTGGTCTACCCGTGTTTGTTGGTGGAAGACATCAAAGAGGTCGAGGGCTTGGGAGTATCTTTGGTGGTATTGCCAGATCTCTGTTTCCCATCTTGAAATCGGGCGCTAAAACATTGTTAAAAGAAGGTGCAAAAACCAGTGCCCAAATAGCATCTGACGTCATTTCCGGTCAGAATGTTAAAACAGCTTTAAAACGACGCGCGGGGGAGAGTGGGAAAAGATTACTCAACAGAGCCGTGGGTGGTTTGACTTCAACTTCATCGCCGCCGCCGTCGCCACCCGGACGTGTGACTCGGCGTATAAAACGACGACGACCTCCAGACACGACAAAAGACCAGGAAGAGACGTAGGAAGAACGTAGCTCAAGACATTTTTGGTTGATTATCATGGCTTTGTTACATCCCTATTCCGCAGAGAGTGTACACAGCAGACTCGATCTGTTCTCATTACCCGTCACCCATACTGCTGTTCAGGATGGTTTGTTTGTGGAATACCATCCGATCTCTACTTTGTCGAGTGGAGGTCCGATCGAATTTTCGATCAGCGGGGTGACGTCAGACTACTTGGATTTGCATAACACATTTATGCACCTACGCGTTAAAGTAATAAAGGCGGATGGAACTAATATAGACGCCGATAGCAATGTTGCCCCTGTTAACACCTGGTTTTATGCCTTGTTTTCACAAGTGGATATGACTTTGAACGATGTTCTGGTGACGTCGAGTGAGAACGTTTACCCTTTTAGGAGTTTTGTAGAAAGAATGTTGAATTATGATCAAGGTGCGAATAGGGGTCACCTGACAATGGAATTTTTTCACGAGGACACCCCAGGTAAACTAGAAATGACGGATAGTGCAAATGCTGAGTTCGATGCACGGAAAGAGCTGGTGAAAGAGAGTAAAGAAGTGGATATGATGGGAAAACTACATTTAGATTTCATGCATCAAGAACGGTATCTAATTAATGGAGTTGATGTAAAGTTGAGGCTTATCCCGTCTAAAGATGCTTTCCATCTCATGACCGATGCTGAGGGGTTTAAGAGTGTAATTACACACGCCTCGTTGTATGTTAGGAAGATTAAATTAAACATTTTTAATGATGCACGAATTACATTATATTATCATCGAACATCGCATCCGTGACAAATTGTCCCGTATAAAAAGCGGAAAAAACTCATTGTTCTAAAACAAAATTCAAATTATATACAGTGAAAATGTTAAATTTTGCAAGACTTGCCAAACAGCAGTTTGCGACAAAAAAAAATTTGATTTTCCTCCTTGACTTGAAATTAAAACTGCAAATGAACTCATTCGTAACACAGGTCTTATGTCCAATGTATTAAAAAGGCATAAAACTATATCTACAATTAGATAGATCTTAAACATTTATAATTTTCAATTTAGTAGATTTGAGCCAGTATTTGGACCGCCGCTTTATCGGAACAGCCGAGAAACGATCTGTGCGTGAAATAACTTTTTCATCTATAAATGGACCGAAGTTGACACTTTGTGATTGATTATTTTTGTCCGTCATTTGCAGCGGCGTGGTATGCTTACAGTATAAAGTGGTGCCAGACGAAAATGACTTACACATGGTACATTTGTAAATATAAAAGAAAGAAAAAAACAACTTACATACTTGTAAAGTAAATTTGCATGGTGATGTTTCTATCCCTGCAAATCTTTTCAATAGTTTGTTTATAGAAATCATGAACGAATATATTGATTGGAGTTTGGACACTGAGGGAAATGACTTAAGGGATACATGCAGACATTGAATGTCAATCGAACAAAGGGTAATTTCAAAAACTTACTAAGCGTAAAAATGTAAACAGCCCATAGCCTATTAAAAGAGAACTGTAGTTACGTCATGAAACAACCCCATTCCACTTCGGAAATCAAACATGACACCATACAAGATCTCTCTCTCTCTCTCTCTCTCTCTCTCTCTCTCTCTCTCTCTCTCTCTCTCTCTCTCTCTCTCTCTCTCTCTCTCTCTCTATCTATATATCTATCTATCTATATATCTACCTATCTCTGTGTGTGTGTGTGTGTGAGTGTGTGTGTGTGATGAACGCGCGCACACACACACACACACACACACACACACACACACACAAAGTCAAACACGCATATTCACGCGAAGATCATACATTTAGCATATAGCATCACTATCAAGAAATGTTTGACTTAACTCGTTCACATTCCTTCATATCAATTTTTGCAGCAATAATAATAATAATAATAATAATAATAATAATAATAATAATAATAATAATAATAATAATAATAATAATAATAATAATAATAATAATAATAATAATAATAATAATAATGGTGATGATGATGATTCTGAAGACGATGATGATGATGATGATGATGATGATGATGATAATGATAATGATAATGATAATAATAATAATAATAATAATAATAATAATAATAATAATAATAATAATAATAATATAATAATAATAATAATAATAATAATAATAATAAATTAATATATACAATAATCACGACAGAGAGAGAGAAACAAATGAACTTGTTAATAATCGTGATTTCGATAATAATAAAGATGGTCGAAGTTACCATACTATGACTATGATGTAAATGGCCAACATTAGCTATTATTCCCCAGTCCAACAGAGTTGGAGCAAAAATTTCTCGGCACCTGAGGGGGTTTTTTTCTCGTATATGAAGATGGTAAAAAATCGAATCATTTTCTCAGGTATTCAATGTGGCAACACTATAGTAATAGCCTTAATAGTAATAGCCTTAAATGGTGTCAGCAAAAATCCGCTCCTTGCAATCGTTTGAGTGGGGAAATCCAGTCACTCGCTCAGCCATGGTACACAGTCGCTGACAGTCATCAACGGACTGTGTGAATCGGGATAAAAGCGTGGGTAGAAGGCGTTGTGACAGAAACGGAGTCTGTTTCGCACTGTTGATAAAAGGCGATATATACCATTTCTCAGTTTTATATATTTTTTAAAATGTTGTTATCCATTTTTAAAAAATGGATGTGGTGCCAGGCACCATTTGAACCAATAGAGCCACGCCCCTGGTCATTTGTTCTTCCTAGTGTACATCAATCAGACTATAAACGTTTAAGGTTACACATAGTTTTGACTCTGATTACGTTCATATCCCACTGACAGATGTTGTGAGTATTATTTGCTAATGGCATAGCATAAATATAATTTATACTTGTTATACGGTAAGCATGCCCGTTAATTGCAACCATTTCAGAGCTTCAGCAAAAATTGTTCAGAACTTTTCTTTCCGAGTAGTCCAAAAAAAAAACAACCCATGAATATTCCCATTGAAAGGCACAACAATGGAGTCAGCCGGATTTGCACTTATTTCCAGGTCTGATAACCCAATTCTTCATGGGCTTATTGTAGCAACGGTAATCTAAAAATATGACGTAAAATATTGTCAATTACAACAATGTTAAACTAAACCCTGAATTGGATTTGGATGTCAGACCTGTATATATGTACCCGTCGAGTCAGCGCAGATCCTTAACTGAATAAATATTCAATCAGGATAAGTAGCAATAGCATAAGATAAGATAAGATATACTTTATTCATCCCAAAAAAATGGAAATTCGTTTACAGACGTGGCATGCATGAAAATGTATAAACACAAAGTTGAGAATCTGTGGCGACAATGTATATATATATATATATATATATATATATATATATATATATATATATATATATATATATATATATATGAGCCAAGGTCAAAAGGTGCCAATTTTTTTTCTCAAAATAAAAGTGACATAATTGTCCATTTATGTTTCTATATGTGTAGCAAAAACCCTGTACTTCATGAATCAAAGGCCCTTTAGATAACTTTAAGGTCTAACACAGCATAATATCGTCAACAATACCTATAGGTTGCTGGTGTCACCTGTGACCGGTGGCACCAAAAGGAGACAAAAAACTCAATAACCAAATGATTTTTGTTGAGTATCAAACTTTATTCAGTAAGTTATAGACAAAAAGAAACAATCAACAACAATCATAGTACAATAGTGTTACCAACTATTGGAGAAAATGTTGCTTTTTGGTGTCATCGGTCACAAGCAACATAGAATGCAAATATATTATTTCATAAAAAATGTATGTACATTAACAACAACAACAATATTGCATATGTTTATTACCAGCAAGGTTCAGAAACTTTTGGAATAAAATGTTGGGAAATAATGTGACCAAAGCATATCTTATTTAGCGACATTGTGTCACTTGTGACATTAGACCGATGACACCATTACTTATGTCACAAGCAATACCAAATTGCAATTTCGACAATATATCATTAATTTCAGTCAAACCAGTGTAATAATCACAGTTAAATATGGAATTTAATAATATTCAGAAACCAAAGACTTCAAAATAGAAATTTACATGGAAATTAGAGCATCTGAATGTGACTTGTGACATAAACCGGTGACACCATTACTTATGTCACAAGCAACACCAAATCACACTTTCGTCCATAATATATCATTATTTTCAGTCAAAAAAGCACAATAACCTACTCTAAAATGAAATTCAATAATATTTTAAGAAACTAAATACATTCAAATTGGAAATATGCTTAGAAATTAGTAATACCATTGTTGCTATTACTTTGGTCAAAATCGGCACTAGAACGCAATTTTGCCTCAATAAATCAAGAATAGCAACTGAACACATGTAAAATAGCCTGTTAAAATGTAATCAATGACATTTCAAGCTTTGAAGAACATGAAAACAAAAATACATTAGAAACTTCAAACTTAAGTGTCACCTGTGACATTTTAACCTATGACACCAATGGTCACAAAAAGTACCAGAAGTCACACAAACACTAGATAAATATCAGCCATGGTAATGAATTCATGTAACCATACGGTAACATCCGCCCTACTGCTCAAATCTGCTAGTTTGTAGTAATTTAGTGTGTTAATAGTAAATCAAATCAAATTTCTTGACAACCCTTCTTTTATCTGGATTCGTCAAAAGCTTGAGTTTTGTCTTTTTCTTGATTCATACACCCTGAAACATAAAAAGTTAGAATTACAAGGAAATAATTAATTGTGTCAAAATCACAGTCTTATGTGAGATGTCATAATATCATATTTGTAAGTAGAATAACAGCTGAAAACATACTTTTTTTGGTGGCACTTTGTAATATCCAATATCAAGTGTTGCTTGTGACAATGTAAAATAGCGATGACACCAAAGTTCAACTTACCTTTTCTGCCTGGAGCCACGCTGGAAAGGCAAATGAAAGTGCTGCACTTCAAAGACTAGTATGAAGGGTGGATCAAAATTGCGAATCGCCATTTAACGAAACAAACTTCCACGTATTCACGCATGCCGTGTTGCTTGTGACAAATGACACCAAAACCAATAAACCTCGATATCGGTAAAACGGAATACATTTACTCCAAGATTTGAGTTCAGATAGTAAATCTATGCTTTTTTCTCATAATAAAACGTTTTATAAACATTAAACATGCGCTTTAAAGTTTCGTGTCGAGTCTTAGTATTGTGCTGTGTTTGATGACACCAAAGCTCACAAGCAACACCCACTTTTTAAGAAGTCTATATGAAACGTAATCAGATATGTAATATACTGCAATTGCGTTTAAAAGTAAATTTTGACTTTATACTATTAGTCAAATTTCAATCACGTGAGCTAAAACATCACATTTAATTTCTACATGATTTCTAAAAAGGTGATGCGTTGACCTCGTTTTAAGCACATGCCAAACAGCATTCAAATTTCACTTTCAAGTTGTTTATTTCATATTCTGTTGAACAGAGTATGTTGAGCTATCTCATTTTATCTCTTCTTCATATTATCAATTGATTACAAGCATTAACCCCATGAAAACAGCCCATAATTAAGTAAAAATCAAATTTTCTTAACACTGGTATCAGGCGGGCACCTTTTGACCTTGGCTCATATATATATATATATATATATATATATATATATATATATATATATATATATATATATATATATATATATACAATGGATTACGCCGACTGAAGAAGTGTAAAAAACACAGAAACGAGTCGTCTCGGCCAAAACAATGTGAGTGAAAATTTGTATTATATATATATATATATATATATATATATATATATATATATATATATATATATATATGTATATATATATATATATATATATATATATATATATGTATATATATATATATATATATATATATATATATATATATATATATATATATATATATATATAATACAAATTTTCACTCACATTGTTTTGGCCGAGACGACTCGTTTCTGTGTTTTTTACACTTCTTCAGTCGGCGTAATCCATTGTATTATATATATATATACATATATATATATATATATATATATATATATATATATATATATATATATATATATATATATATATATATACACACATTTAATTTAAATCACAGGTGTGCGTTAAAAATTCGAACACCATGTGGCAAAATGAATTAAGGTGACGTGTTGTCTTTGTTTTTATAGATTTAGAATTTGAGTCGTATTACCACCCATTACCTTTGATACGGTAATATATTATAATTTAAAGTAATGATAAGCTGCCAGAAGCTGTGGAGAAAAGTTAATATAACAGCTTCAAGAAAGAAAAATAGAGCAAAATACCAGAAACTAAAGGCTACATATTACGTTTTTAAGTACTAAGTTGTTTTTATTGTATCTTGTTATTATCTGAAGAATGGTATTAAGCCCCAAAACGTTCCGTGTTAGGTATTTTGCTCTTTTTAAAGCTCTTTTTTTTGCTGTTATATTATGTTTTGTGTATTACTATGTTGATTATATTAATTTATCCATTTGAAAGTCTTGGTGAGCAACGCATTATTAATGATATCAGTAGTAATGTTATGGTTTATTTGCTATTATTGACGAGACATGCCCCATTAATTAAAACTGTATAGATAGCTATTGTGTTGTGGATTATTGTTATTGTGGAACAGGTTTCACATGTCCCTTATTTATTTGGCCTCTTGTCTAGATATGGGTGTAATGACAATTCCGTATATTATTGTTATAAGATACAGTAACGTTCTCTTTCATTTACAAAGTCATACTAGAAGTCGTGGACTGTAAACAAATAATAAACAAATAATGAATATACTAGTTTCAGAAGAGAAGAGTATACCAAACACGTAACGTTTCGGGCTCATCGCATTTTTTCAGCCAACGACAACAACAACAACAACAACAGAACAAAGAAAATAATTAAATCATAAATACATTATTTTAACACAAAGCGAATGCCATCTAACTTGAATTTTTAGAGGCGGTTTGGGTCTAATTATTAGGAAAATCTTTCAAAAAGTTTATTTAGAGATTTTGTTGGAAAACGATAATATATTATCTTAGAATTAATATTATTGAAGTTCAACTTCTCAAAATAGACTATAAAGGCACGAAAAGCAAAGTCAAAAAGGGTACAGGTAGTAAGGAAAGTGAAAAACGAAAAGCTATTTCGCTATTTTCTCAATATGACATTTTTCTAAGGATATGGGATACTGTGTCAAATATTTCTCATAATCTATTCAGTGAAATTGTCTGAAAATGTCCACAGTTATCACAGAGATACTGTAGTATGTCGCCATAGAGAGATATTTTGATACGGTGTGTGTATTTTGAATTATAATCCAAATTATGAATTTTTAACATCAAATTGTCATAACATTTTGATTCTCAATTTTGTAATGTTCTAATAAATTTTCCATAAGCTAAAGTTGTATCATCTATCTATTTGGCACACTATTCTACAATGTTGATAAGAGGGAAGAATATGGAGGTCATTCCTTCATTAGATTTTGTGGAACGTTTGCCACAAAATTGTTATATTTTTTTATGCCAGACAAAAATAGGTCACAAAATGGATTTCAACACCGCTAATTTATATTTTTCACAAAAAATGTTGTTTTTAACCTATACTGACGACACAGATTGGTTAAAACTGCCCAATATAGATAATTATTTTTATTTTTATTAGAAAATGCCCAAACTCCTCTTAAGTAATGTATTTGTGTAAATTATTTTGTTTTTTTTTTACAAAGGGTCCCAAGCCAACAGCAACTCTTAACATGTAGGACGAGACACGACGCCGGTTCCGCAATGGTACAATTTATTTTTCGGACAGAAAAAAAATTCGCTGTTAATGGTCAGGAAGTAAATTTCCATCTGAGTATGGCGTGGGCATATGACGTGAGCCTTCGCGAAGGACTCAACTGTGCTCTGCTCAGAGCGGCGGGACTCCAATACAGGACCATCCGATCCGAAGGAGGGTAATATAGCACTTTATCACATACTTTTGAAAAACAAGGGATCAGTTTTTTGGACGTCTGATAGACAAGTATGTACATATGTAGAGTTTTGATTTATAAAGAAACTTTTAAAAACTGATTTTCTTTACATTTTTTGGGGGGCAAAATCTATTTTCTCTGTTTTGGCATTTAAAAATGGTAGGGAAATGTCTGAAGACTGAGTTGTTCCGTTTTTAATGAAATAGATGTTGCTTTGATTGTGTTTTATTCATGCTTATTATGTAGTGTCGTGATTTAAAAACAAACAAAACATTTTTATTATGTAAAGCGCCGCAGAGCACGATTAATTTGGATATTTAAGTGCTATATCAATACATTATTTAATATTTACTATAATTTAATGTATGCATTTTTTAAATTTTAGAGCGTCAAAGGAAATAACTCTATAAAACTACCATAGTTGTTTATTATTTCTGTATTGCCTCCCTTACACAGCAACAAACCTGAATACTAAGAACATCGAATAAGAATGGAAAAATGTGTTCGGGTTTTCTTTTAGGTTTTTTTCTTTTTTTGTTTTGTTTTGTTTTTGTCTTTAATTTGGTTTTTGCTTTGATTTGTTTATGTTGTTTGTTTATTTTCGTGTTAGATTGTCTTTTGTTTTTGGTGGGAGTGAGTAGCTTTTCTTGGATTTTGGGGATGTTTCTTTTCTTTTCTCTTTTTCTTTGGGGGTGGGGGGGGGGGGGATAGGGTGGGGTGGGGAGATTGTTTTGTTTCGTGTTTTTGTTTTTCTTCTGTTGTTGTTGTTGCTCTAGTTAATTTTGGCTCAGGAGGGGAGTGAACATGGAACAATTAATGTTATGTATCCAGTCTCAGTATTTTTTGTTCAATACTTTCCACATTCAACTGCCTGTCGGAACTAAACAAGTCGTATAATCTATCTATGCATTTATGCCACTTAACAGAAAAGTATTTCATTCACACCGAATTGTTCGTTGAATGCATGCTGCATTGTATCTAATGTAATCTCGTTTCGTTTCTATGGATTACTACTAACAAAGATGTTGAAATAAGTAGATTTGCTTTAATGGGAAGCAGCTTTGGAGAGATTACCCATAAAATGTATCGTAAAATGTAGGTACCTCTAGATTTTTGGGGATTACCCACACAGATTTATCTATCTAGAGAAAGATCAAGATAAACCAAGTTTTTGTCGTAATGAATCGTTGCAAAGTAAAGCAACGGGGGGATGCCGACGAGGCTCAAGAATCCCTCCCCTCACACCGATGTAAATATGAACAACACACAACAACAACAACAACGACGACAACAACAACAACAAAATTTTAAAAAATCTTAAGCTTTTAAATAGAGCAATATCAATCAAACGTGCTCAAAGCGAATTACAAGGGGCCCCTATGCAGCAGCAACAGTTAACATGTAGGACGAGACAAGACGTCTGTTAGGCGATATTACAATTTTATTTTCCGACAGAGACAACGCTGTTTAACGGCCATGTACTCATTTTACACCTGAGCACGGTAAGAGAATGTGAGTAAAGAGCCTTTTCCAAGAACTCAACTATGAGCCGTTTGGGACTCGAAGCGAGGATTGTTCGTCTTGTGGAATGACTCTTGCCTTTCAACTTGCATTTGAGACACGTTCTGAGCAACGCATTGTTAATAAAGCTCACGTTTTCTCAATTTACTCAGGTATAAAATGAGTACCTGGCCAATAATAGATTTGTCTTTATCGGGAAATAATTATATCAACTAAAAAGGCCAGTTAAGCTGGCTCGTCCTACAAGTCATGTATTGTTGGCTTGGGCCCATTGTACACGCTTTGAGGACATGTTAGTGGATAATTCACTATATTATACAATTGGGAATCGCTTTTTGGCGTGTCCTGTTGCCAGAGTCATTTGCGCGCACCTACAGACAATTTTAATTGCCGGTAGCTCATCAGATTCGTCTTGATCTATATTAATTCCAACAATAGAGTAGGTACTATAATAATCAAAATAGATGAGTGTCTGTTCGGAATAGCCTTTATTTATTCCCCACAAATAGTCCGGCCTCCCCACTAGTAATAGGATTCAATAGTCTGATGTCAAGTGGCCCAGCAACGGCGAACAGCGTGATTCTAAACGAAGAAAATCGGTACTTTTTATTCTTCATGCTGACTACAACTTTTCATATGTCATGTGATCAGAATGTATACAAGTCAAAACAAGATCATATTTATAATGTTTTTCTCCTCTGGATACACTTTTATGCTCGTCGGAGAAATATCTCATAAGGGCGTCCCCCATTTTCCCGATAGATTAGAGCCAGTTACTAAGTTACCATGCGTCATTACGAGGGAAGTGACGTCATGACTGTTGAAGCCTATTAAAGAAATGAATAAATTTACGACATGCTTAAAAACAGACTCACGGGCTTGAGTGTCAGATGCAATCTCCTAACATTAATCTGGTTATCGATATCGAAAATGAATTAAATGTACGCCCACTAACTCGGATCGATATGACATAACAGATATCAAATTCTTAATCGGTCATATTCTTAATCCCGTGTGTCAATTTAAACGCAGGCGCAGATAAATATTATTGAAAGCCTACTGCAATGTTTAATTAAGAGTAAATCTGTCTGTTAACTCTCCCCTCTCAACCATAGTAAAATCGTCACATTCGTTACGATCCAACCAGCACTTTTATTATTCTGATTTCGTTTGTAAATCACACAATTTAAAGAAAAAAATTTTTTATTATAGCTATAAAAACGTCACACTGTGTTGTAGGGTCCATTTTTCTGATCAATATTACGCATAGAATGTATTTGTTGCTTTTTCTGTTTGAGTAAGAAAAAAACTATTTTTGTGTTGGATGGGTGTGAAATTTTGGTGGAAATTCTGAAAATGGTTGGTAAGGAAAGAGCTAAACCCATAGATGTATCCACTACAAGATGTTCAACATGGATCTCTTTACCGACCTTTTTCAAGATTTTTACTGTTAAGTGCCATACCAACCCTACACAAAAATTGATGTTGATTTTTGTTTCATACTCAAAATCAAAAGCAATATGTGACCCCTCGTCTCAAAACGGTATTATGTCGGGATGGACCAGATACTAAAAAGTCAAATTATAGTTAAAATGGTCAAAAATATGAAACGTTGGTAGTTAGCACAGTAAACTATGATATTCCTTCTCCTCTATAAAGCATATAAACTCAACTTAAACATGATATTTCTGGCTACAAATTCCATTTTCAGCATCTTAATCATCCCGACTTAATACCGTTTTGAGACGAGGGGTCACATATGTATATACGACCAGATCTACCTAACATAACGAAAAATTCGTAGAATTACGAAATTTTGCTTCAATTTCATAACTTTATGAGAATCTCTGATTCATCGAAACACGTTGAAATTGAACACTGAAGCCAGACTTCATCATCATCATCATCATAGCCTTTTTTCACCCTGGGTCAGGGTATAGGCCACATACAAACAGTTTCCATCCTTTTCTATCCCGAGCTAATTTTTTTTTATCTCATTCCAGGTCTTACCACTTCTCTGTATATTGGTCGCCCAAGCTAAAGAAAGGATTTGGTTTGTCCGTCTGCGTTTCTGTAACGGTTTGAGTTTAACGGAAAGAGGTGTTAACCCTTTGCCAACCCCCAGACTTCATACGGAGAGGATTTTCAAGGATTTCGAAGTTTTATTTAATAATCACTGTACGGGCAACTTTATGATTTTTAAAGTTTACTATAGCGACTAAAATTCTTATGAAAATGATTTTGTTGATCGAGGCAAGCTTTACAAAATAATATCAAATTCTTTTAGGTGTCAATTTTTTTTCCTCAAATGTTGTTCTGTACAAAATAAACATGAATGAAAACTGCTCATTGTGTAATTAAAAATATGGCGATTTCCCTATAGTTTATAAAGGGGAGGTTTATGTCCAATGAGCTGTCGTACCAAACTGGTTAAATTGAAATAAATGGACGCTTACTTTTCTTATAATATCCCCGCTGATAGACAGATGATTAGTGCGGCTATGTGGCCTTGTAGTATGACACTCGCTTTCGGATCGGAAGATCCTGGGTTCGAGCCTCGATCGGTGCATAGTTGAGTCCTTGGAAAAAACTCTTTACTAACATTCTCTCATCGTACTCAGGCGTGCAATGAGGACCTGGCCGTCGACAGCGTTGTCTCTTTCGGAAAAAAAAACTTGTAATATCGCCTAACAGACGTCATGTCTCATTCTACATTTTACGTGTTGCTGTTGGTCAGGGACCCTTTGTAAAGCGCTTTGAGCCCACGTAGTGGATATTGAGCTATATTTAAAAAAGGTCTAGCTCTCTATATATGATTAGGTACCAAGTTAATGTTATACCTTCGAATTATTTGTTCAGACAGATGTTATGATTATGGGCCAAGGGCCTAAAATAAACTCTTGAAATATAAAATAAAAAAAAAAAATTAAATTCCCTTTATTCATCCCCAAGGGGAAATTTGTCTTTAGGGTCTATTCCAAGGGAAAACTGGAATAACCCAGGCGTCAGCCGCAGTGCATCGCCACAGAGTGAGCTAGGACTAGGTGACTTGCTGCTCAAGGCCACACAACGCAGCGGCGGGTGATCGAAGTCGTTAGCTTTTGGGTACGAAGCAAAGACCGTACTGCTGAGCCACGCTGTCCCCGATGTACCCTGATGCAAGTATGATACTCTTCTATGGATCCGAAGATCGTGGGTTCGAGTCCGGCGGGCGTTGAACGGCGCATAATTGAGGTTTTGGGTAAGGGTCTTTACTAACATTCTCTCACCTTGTTCAGTAGGTATATAGATGTGTGCCAGGCCGTTAACATCGTTGCCTCTGTCGAAAATAATAATAACAATAATAATAATAATAATAATAATAATAATAATAATAATAATAATAATAATAATAATAATGATAATAATGATAATAATAATAATAATAACAATAATAATAATAATAATAATAATAATAATAATAATAAGAAGAAGAAGAAGAAGAAGAAGAAGAAGAAGAAGAAGAAGAAGAAGAAGAAGAAGAAGAAGAAGAAGAAGAAGAAGAAGAATTAAAACGATAATAATAACAACTTAAAATAATTCAAGAGTTTTCGAAAGTGATCAGAGTCCTGATGGGTGTTAATGGCCGTAAGACCACGTTGTTTCCTTGGAGACGGCAGGTTATAATCATTACACAATTCAACACAAGTGTGAAGTAGTATCTTATGAATTCATATTGTGAGATGTTACAAATAGCATAATAATATACGCCAAACAGACAATTTGTATTATATGATTTAGAAATTGTTTTAAAAAAATAACTGCTTCGTAAATATAACATGAAGCATTTTGAAAAAAAAAAAACAATCGTAAAAATGACCATTTTTGGCGACCGAAATTAGAATAATACAAAATTCAAATTCAAATATAGAACAAAACAAAAGAAAAAAAAAAAGAAAATCAAAAGTCAGCAAAACATATCAAAACACGAAAGTAAAAATATATTTAAAAAAATAAAAGAAAAGATAAAACAAAACAAGCTTTACTCTCATGCCTGCACTAACCGAGTGAAACGCCAGTGACAGCAGAATCGATGTCGTAAAATTCCAGACTACAATGTGAAACTAATCATATTATGAAAACTTGGAATTCGGACAGCGAGCGATACTACGCAGATGCCTGCGTCAGGTAGAAAATAAAAGTTTCCGTGATAATCTTGGCTAAAACAGGAATAACGAAACTCTGCTATACAATGACATAACACATTTATGAATTTGGTCAGACTTGGTCTTCTTTATTTACTTTTCGAGTCGCGGGTTTTTTAATGAGCTATTATATCGCGCAATATCCACTAAATGTGTTTAAAGCGCTTGACAAAAGTCCCCTCTGACCAACAGCAATACGTTACAATTAGAACGAGACATGACGCCGTTTAGGCAATACTACATTTTTTTTCTGACAGAGACAACGCTGTCAACAGCCAGGTACTCATTTTACACCTGAGTACGGTGAGAGAATGTGAATAAAGAGTCTTTTCCAAGGACTAAACTATTCGCCGAGGGAGGCTCGAACACAGGACCTTATGATTCGCTTTGTCTGGAATAGGACCATACATAATTTCTCAGATTTTCTAAGATGACCCCCAAAAGTCCCAAAATATTTCAAATCTGAGACTTCATTGAGGTCTTAAGGATAAGAATGTTCTTTGGACAAGTTAAGGGTTATATTGACAGATTGTGTGGCTATGTGGTCTTGTGGTATGACCCTCATCTTGGGATCGGAAGGTCCTGAGTTTGATCCCCGCACTGAGCGGCGCATAGTTGGGTCCTTGAAAAAGGCTTTATACTTACATTCTCTCACCTTGTTCAGTAGGTATATAGATGTGTGCCAGGCCGTTAACATCGTTGCCTCTGTCGAAAATAATAATAATAATAATAATAATAATAATAATAATAATAATAATAATAATAATAATAATATATATAATAATATAATAATAATAATAATAATAATAATAATAATAATAATAATAATAATAATAATAATAATAATAATAATAATAATAATAATAAAATAAGAAGAAGAAGAAGAAGAAGAAGAAGAAGAAGAAGAAGAAGAAGAAGAAGAAGAAAGAAGAAGAAGAAGAAGAAGAAGAAGAAGAAGAAGAGAAGAAGAAGAAGAAGAAGAAAGAAGAAGAAGAAAGAAGAAGAAGAAGAAGAAAAGAAGAAGAAGAAGAAGAAGAAGAAGAAGAAGAAGAAAGAAGAAGAAGAAGAAGAAGAAGAAGAGAAGAAGAAGAAGAAGAATTAAAACGATAATAATAACAACTTAAAATAATTCAAGAGTTTTCGAAAGTGATCAGAGTCCTGATGGGTGTTAATGGCCGTAAGACCACGTTGTTTCCTTGGAGACGGCAGGTTATAATCATTACACAATTCAACACAAGTGTGAAGTAGTATCTTATGAATTCATATTGTGAGATGTTACAAATAGCATAATAATATACGCCAAACAGACAATTTGTATTATATGATTTAGAAATTGTTTTAAAAAATAACTGCTTCGTAAATATAACATGAAGCATTTTGAAAAAAAAAAAAAACAATCGTAAAAATGACCATTTTTGGCGACCGAAATTAGAATAATACAAAATTCAAATTCAAATATAGAACAAAACAAAAGAAAAAAAAAAGAAAGTCAAAAGTCAGCAAAACATATCAAAACACGAAAGTAAAAATATATTTTAAAAAATAAAAGAAAAGAAAAAACAAAACAAGCTTTACTCTCATGCCTGCACTAACCGAGTGAAACGCCAGTAACAGCAGAATCGATGTCGTAAAATTCCAGACTACAATGTGAAACTAATCATATTATGAAAACTTGGAATTCGGACAGCGAGCGATACTACGCAGATGCCTGCGTCAGGTAGAAAATAAAAGTTTCCGCGATAATCTTGGCGAAAACAGGAATAACGAAACTCTGCTATACAATGACATAACACATTTATGAATTTGGTCAGACTTGGTCTTCTTTATTTACTTTTCGAGTCGCGGGGTTTTTTTTTATGAGCTATTATATCGCGCAATATCCACTAAATGTGTTTAAAGCGCTTGACAAAAGTTCCCCCCTGACCAACAGCAATACGTTACAATTAGAACGAGACATGACGCCGTTTAGGCAATACTACAATTTTTTTTTCTGACAGAGACAACGCTGTCAACAGCCAGGTACTCATTTTACACCTGAGTACGGTGAGAGAATGTGAATAAAGAGTCTTTTCCAAGGACTAAACTATTCGCCGAGGGAGGCTCGAACACAGGACCTTATGATTCGCTTTGTCTGGAATAGGCCCATACATAATTTCTCAGATTTTCTAAGATGACCCCCAAAAGTCCCAAAATATTTCAAATCTGAGACTTCATTGAGGTCTTAAGGATAAGAATGTTCTTTGGACAAGTTAAGGGTTATATTGACAGATTGTGTGGCTACGTGGTCTTGTGGTATGACCCTCGTCTTTGGTTCGGAATGTCCTGAGTTCGATCCCCGCACTGAGCGGCGCATAGTTGGGTCCTTGAAAAAGGCTTTATACTTACATTCTCTCACCGAACCACCCATAAACATGCAACGGGTTAACTATGGTCATAATCTAGCTGTCATTTCCGATAGAATAAAATCTCAAATTCAAATTGTCATGTCTTATGACCAGGAAAAACAGAGTTGTCTATGTCGAATTTAAATTGTAATATCGCCTAACAGGCGCCATGTTCATTCCTCCATGTTAGTTGAAGCTGTTGGCTAGGAACCGCTTGTAAACGCTTTGAGAACGTTGAGTGGATAGTGGACGATATGAATACTGATTATTTTTCAATATATTTTGATTTGAACTACAAGTTTTATGAGAAAAATAACTAAAAGTGCCTTTTGTCAAAAATACATTTTTATCGTAATATTGATTGGGCAACTGGAGTTTTTCAAATGCCCTTAATAATTATTCTAACATGAATATTCAAAATATTGTCTTTTTCTTTCATTAAAACAAAAACAAAACAAAACAAATGCAAAACGAATTCAAAAAGGAGGCAATGGTTCTTTTTGTTCGGAGAAATGTGAAAAAGGAGACAAAATAGTGACAAAATGTCTCAAAACGGTATTGTGGCAAGATGAATCAAACCCTGAAAAGGTGTGCGACTATGTGGTCTTGTGGTATGACATTCGCTTTCGGATTGGAAGGTCCTGGGTTCGAACCTTGCTCGGCGCATAGTTGAGTCCTTGGAAAACGCTCTTTACTCACATTCTCCCACCGTACTCAGGTGTAAAATGAGTACCTGGTCATTAACAGCGTTGTCTCTGTCCGAAAAAAGAATATTGTAATATCGCTTAACAGGCGTCATGTCTCGTCCGTAATATTAAGTGTTGCTGTTGGCCTTGTAAAGGGCTTTGAGTACGTTTAGTGGATATTGCGCTATAAAATTGTACAAAAAGCTCAAAAAAAAAAGAAAAAAAAGTGAATATAGATGTAAAACAATGATAACTGCCGACTATGAGTTTTGACTGAGGATTGAAATTGTAATTTTGTCCACCAGAAAGATGAGAAAAGTATCCCTGGTTTCATATTAGTAGTTGTATTATTCTTAATACCGTTTTGAGACGATAGATCATAAATCTTCTTTATATTGGATGCGAGAAAGAATGGGAGGAAACAGAGTCGATACCAACCGTGGCCTTCGTAAAGTTATGGCCTGACACTGACCAAAAAATTACGTCAAAATGCCAGTCTCTTACTACAAAGGAAAACAAATCGTGAGTTGAATTCAATAGTTCAACCAATGAAATGACTTGTTTCCATGAGCTCTACTAACGACAACTCACTAATGACGTCAAACTGCCAGTCCTTTTGGATTTCAGTATCAGGCTATAACATAACGATGGCTATGTACCAACCCGGTATCGAAGCTTTGGGAATCGCTCCGAAACTAATCGGAGTCGCTTATGTAGCTTATCGTTTCGCTCCATTTGGTGTCGATTCTTACGTGGTCGCTCTGAATAGCAGATGGAATCTACCCCCACCGAGTTTAACAAGGACAATTTAGTACGCTTAAATCCTAACCAAATAATCCAAACCATTGGATTGAAGCCATCATGAGTACCGTACTTGCTCTGAAAGAACTCGATTCCAAGCGCAATAGACAGTTTGACTAGAAGTGTAGTCGATTCCAACTCCAATCAATCGCCCTACACGATTCTACACCGTTTTATTTTAATCAAAAGAATAAGTAGTTTTGTCTAGAAATAAGAAAAAAATTGGTTTGGATTATATTTAAAGTTATTTAATACACGGGAAATAACAATCACTCTTCTCAAAAACAACGTGTTGGATTTAACATAAAAGAAATGTATAGTTTATACTTCAAATTTGTTTTTGTTTTTTATTGCCATGAGTACAACTTCCTGGTCTTAAGTGTCTTCGCATACGGGATTACCGTCTGGAAATAATTCCCGGCAACCCTTGTACGCAGAACCCCTGACTACGTCTAGAGTTGCACATACGAGATGGAAATCGGTTTGGACGAATTCAATCCCTGGTGGGGGCAGGGACGTACGCTCCTCTAAGCTTGGTGAGAAGTTGCCAGGCTTTGATACCAGTAAGAGGAGACATTGGGTGGCTGCGAATCGGCTTCGGTCGAGGAGCTGCCTAACGGCAAGTGCGTTACATCGGTGGGATCTTACTACCTGTCCAATATGTACCCGCTGTGGGCAAGAACCCGAGACGGCAGAGCATCTAGTCGAAAGGTGTGTTGTGACGATGCTACCCGGCGGGTTCGCGACGGTGCACGAATGTGGACCGGACTTTGCTGATTGGGTCAATCGTCATAACATAGTAGTGTGAGAACCATAAGAGGCTGCTACCGTCTGGAACGGAGCCTGACACACTTAGCAAAGATGCAAACTCCAAATAAAAATCAGTGAGAAATACAAAATTACCAATACCTAACAGGATTGCCTTGACTCGAGATACAACAACGCTTTGACATCAAAGTCAAAGCGACAATAATTTAATTTTACAACAACAACACTACCTTCTCCTTCCAAAATTCGAACTGCGGAGATCAGATACGTGAGCGGTACCAAGAAGGTAAATGTCATTCATGCAGGCATAAGAAAACATAATTTATCACAGCAGCTATCAAAGAAATTAACAAAGCGTCTCGTAGAGATAAAACTGAACAATAAGTGGCTGAATTAGAGGATAGAGAGAGAGAGAGAGAGAGAGAGAGAGAGAGAGAGAGAGAGAGAGAGAGAGAGAGAGAAATAGGTGGAGATATCATCATCATCATTATCATCAACAACAACAACAACATCATCATCATCATCATCCTAATCATCGTCCTTCTTAATATGCTTACCCTGGCATGAGTACGAACTGAGATGCTTGACCCCAAATCGTTCTTTCTTGTAGGCATGTTGTTGAGGTCATCGAATCGCCTCTTCAAATCTCCGGACTTATTATGAGTGCGAGCAACGAGTATAATATTATAATGCGGCTATGTGGTCTAGTGGTATGACACTCGCTTTCGGATCTGAAGGTCCTGGGTTCGAGCCTCGCTCGGCGCATAGTTGTCCTTGGAAAAGACTCTTTACTCACATTCTCTCACCGTACTCAGGTGTAAAATGAGTACCTGGCCGTTAGCAGCGTTGTCTTTGTCCGAAAAATTGTAATATCGCCTAACAGGCGTCATGTCCCGTCCTACATGTTAAATGTTGCCGTTGACCAGAGACCCCTTGTAAAGCGCATTGAGCACGTTAAGTGGATATTGCCCTATATAAATGCTCAATTTTTTTTTAATACGAGTGTCAACTGCGTCGATTATCTGAAGTTTCTCTGTGAGCTAATTCCTTTCTGACCGAGATTTCCCAACGCAATCGCGAAATCATGTTTGTTTAGAACTGAAGCCACGGAAGGAACACTGAAAGGAAAACACGATGGCCAGTTTTGTTCGGCAATTAATTGTAAACATTGTCGAAACAAGAATGAATCTCATCAAGGATTAGGAAAAGCAAGATGATATTTCACTCAAATTTTTGGAACTACTTCTACTAAACATTTTTTTACTTAATGTTCTTATCTTGTAAAATGTATTTATAATATGTTGATAGCGTTTTACATATTGAATTTGTCTGTATCTAATAGCTGTAGTCATTGTTTAATTAATGATAGATATCTTATTTTTGTAAAGCGCCTAGAACTCACAATGTTGTCGTTATATAAGTGTGCAGTATTACTAGACTAGAACTTACCAGACTTACACTTAACTTTCTTGCTTTCTCTCACTCCGCACTCTCACTTCAAAGTTTCAACTGATTTAAATATATAGTAATATTAGTAATAATTAAATCAATAATAATAATAATAATAATAATAATAATAATAATAATAATAATAATAATAAAAATAATAACAATAATAATAATAATAATAATAATAATAATGATAATAATAATAATAATGGTGATGGTGATGATGATGATGATGATGATGATGATGATGATGATGATGATGATGATGATGATGATGATAATGATGATGATAATGATGATGATGATGATGATGATGCTGATAATAATAATAATAATAATAATAATAATAATAATAATAATAATAATAATAATAATAATAATAATAATAATAGTAAAATTAGTAGTAGTAGTAGTAGTAGTAGTAGTAGTAGTAGTAGTAGTAGTAGTAGTAGTAGTAGTAGTAGTAGTAGTAGTAGTAGTACACAAAATATAACATGGTTCAACCCACCCTACAGCAAGAATGTGACATCTTCTATTGGTTACAGATTCTTCAATCTACTACAAAAATGCTTCCCTCCCCGTCACGTTCTTCACCCAATCATGAACAAAACCACCATCAAAACAGGATACACCTGCATGCCAAACAAACAAAATATTATTTCCTCCAACAATAAACGAAAACAATCACAACCAGCTCAGCCCAGCAACAACCTGGAGAAAAAATGTAACTGCATGACCCAGGCTATATGCCCACTAAACGGCAATTGCCTGATTCAAAACGTTATTTATCAAGCCACAGTTACAACTTATCTCGTATCTCATTGATAGAAAAAATCAAAAAGTCAATAAACCAACTACATGAGTTTTTTAAAAAAGCAGACTTCAATATATTTTAACAAATAATTCCCCCCCCCCCCTTACACACACATTTGTTACAGGAATTATTTACCCCAAATGTTATCTAACGACAAGAATGAGGGGACTAATGGGTTCCATCTTCAAATGTTTGAAGAAGAGTTATGTACTTTAGTGTTCCCGTTAGTATCAGTGGTTCTCAGCACTTTAGAAATCCAATTCAGTGAAGATGATCAAATCGTCAGTGGGTTCCAGGTTTCAATTTATTCAATACAAAATAAACGATGACGCATGAATTGAATTAAATTGATGTTTGATTATATTATAAGGCTTGACTGTCAAGAGTAGTTGATTAAATTGAAGTAGTCTTTCAGTCTTCTTCTTTATTTTTCTTCTGGTCTCTGGAATCAGTCAGTATATATCCCAATTTTGATATTGATTTAATATATATATATATATATATATATATATATATATATATATATATATATATATATATATATAAACATTTCAAATATAGTTATGTTCCTCTACAATATTGTTTCAAGCGTTAGCTCTCATCAGGCTGTGTAAGTGAAAGTATATTGTTGTGTTTATCGTAATTTTTTCGATTCGTGTTTATGGAGGTTCGTAATTACATAAAAGGTGTTTGTTCCATGTCTGAATGAGGATGTTTCTTCTGTTGAGTGTTGCCATTTTCTTTTTAAGATGATGAAGAATTTTTCTTCTTAGCAGAGGTTGCAAATCTTAGAAGAGGCGGAGTACGACTGTGCTCTGGAGATAATTTTCCATGTGATGCTGTGTTGCAAGTTTTTTATCTTTGAGGTTCCAAATGTGTTCGCTTAGTGTATTAGAATGTCGTTTCTGTATGTTTCTGAAGGAAGATTTATCCAGGTCGTATCTGGTTTTGAATGAACACTCAGTGAGGCCAATGTATGTTTCTTGTTTTGGTGTGTCTGGGCGTGTAACTGTGGCTTGATAAATAACGTTTTGAGTCAGGCAATTGCCGTTTAGTGGGCATATAGCCTGGGTCATGCAGTTACATTTTTTTTCACCAGGTTGTTGCTGGGCTGAGCTGGTTGTGATAGTTTTCGTTTATTGTTGGAGGAAATAATATTTTGTTTGTTTGGCATGCAGGTGTATCCTGTTTTGATGGTGCTTTTGTTCATGATTGGGTGAAGAACGTGACGAGGAGGGAAGCATTTTTGTAGTAGATTGAAGAATTTGTAACCAATAGAAAATGTCACATTCTTGCTGTAGGGTGGGTTGAACAATGTTATATTTGTGTTGTTTGACGTTTTTTTTCGTTGGGGTTGTAATGGTCTCTTCATATTTTAGTTTGTAGTTATAGCCACTTTTTTGTAGTGCGTCTGTATGGTGGGATTGCATCGTTGAATTATGTTGTTGTTTGTAGAGTTGTTAGATAGTCGTTTGTTAATGCTCTCTGGCATTTTTTTTTATTATAGATGGCGGATGATTGTTATGTCTATGGACGTACAATGGGATGTTGTTGGGTTTTGAAAAATGGTTGGTAGGTGCTGTTGTTCAGGTTGATTGTTATGTCAAGGAAATCGAATGTCTTTTTGTTGGCTTCGATGGTAATCTTCAGATTGTTGTCCTGGACGATTTTGCATATTTTTTTCTTTATAAATTCAGTCTGCCTACTTTCACTTACACTTCCTGGTGAGAGCTAACGCTTAAAACACTATTGTAGAAGATCATTATTATGATTGAAATGTTTTATAAATAGCTCCTTTCATCAAAAAGTTGAGCACTGCTATTTCATGGTCTGTCATCGATCTTATTGAAGAACTCCAGATCTCTCATCCCACAATCCCACCAGATAGCTAGATAGATAAATAGATAGATAGATAGATAGATAGATAGATAGATAGATAGATAGATAGATAGATAGATAGAGAGAGAGGTAGATAGATAGATAGATAGACAGATAGATGGATAGAGAGCGAGAGAAAAAGAGAGCGAGAGAGAGAGAGAGAGAGAGAGAGAGAGAGAGAGAGAGATTCTTGTCTTGACTACATAATGACATGATTACAGCCCTTGACAAGATCTTTTCGTTGAATTAGTGGTCAAATTCAAAATCAAAATTACCTCGTAATTTAAGTAATATCCAAATTGAAGGCTAGAGTGAGAGATACTTTGACAACTCAAGCACCACTCAGGGACTTTCGAAAAGGAGAAACATAAAGAGCTCAATATTACCAACAATTTCTTCTCTTCTCTCTTCTTCTTCTTCTTCTTCTTCTTCTTCTTCTCTTCTTCTTCTTCTCTTCTTCTTCTTCTTCTTCTTCTTCTTCTTCTTCTTCCTTCTCTTTTTCTTCTTCTTCTTTTCTTCTTCTTCCTTCTTCTTCTTCTTCTTCTTCTTCTTCTTCTTCTTCTTCTTCTTCTTCTTCTTCTTCTTCTTCTTCTTCTTCTTCTTCTTCTTCTTCTTCTTTTCTTTTCTTCTTCTTTCTTTCTTCTTCTTCTTCTTCTTCTTCTTCTTCTTCTTCTTCTTCTTCTTCTTCTTCTTTTCTTCTTCTTCTTCTTCTTCTTCTTTCTTCTTCTTCTTCTTCTTCTTCTTCTTCTTCTTCTCTTCTTCTTCTTCTTCTTCTTCTTCTTCTTCTTCTTCTTCTTCTTCTTCTTCTTCTTCTTCTTCTTCTTCTCTCTTCTTCTTCTTCTTCTTCTTCTTCTTCTTCTTCTTCTTCTTCTTCTTCTTCTTCTTCTTCTTTTCTTCTTCTCTCTTCTTCTTCTTCTTCTTCTTCTTCTTCTTCTTCTTCTTCTTCTTTTCTTCTTCTTCTTCTTCTTCTTCTTCTTCTTCTTCTTCTTCTTCTTCTTCTTCTTCTTCTTCTTCTTCTTCTTCTTCTTCTTCTTCTTCTTCTTCTTCTCTTCTTCTTCTTCTTCTTCTTCTTCTTCTTCTTCTTCTTCTTCTTCTTCTTTCTTCTTCTTCTTCTTCTTCTTCTTCTTCTTCTTCTTCTTCTTCTTCTTCTTCTTCTTCTTCTTCTTCTTCTTCTTCTTCTTCTTCTTCTTCTTTCTTCTTCTTCTTCTTCTTCTTCTTCTTCTTCTTCTTCTTCTTCTTCTTCTTTCTTCTTCTTCTTCTTCTTCTTTCTTCTTCTTCTTCTTCTTCTTCTTCTTCTTCTTCTCTTCTTCTTCTTCTTCTTCTTCTTCTTCTTCTTCTTAATATAAATCATTTGATTCAACGGATGAAAGAAATAACTTTAATTCTTTCTTTTTTTTAAAGCTTTGCAAGTTACTCGTATATCAGTGTCTAAAAATAGTTTTATATTTTTTTAGATTTACCAGTAAGTCTGTGCTCTATGGACACTTTAACATGGGCTAAATTGCGAAACAATTTTAACCATCAGACCTATTTCAAAATAAAAATGTTATCATGATCACACATTGTCATCACCATCATCATCATCATCATCATCATCATCATCATCATCATCATCATCATCATCATCATCACCATTATTATATTCATTATTATTATTATTATTATTATTATTATTATTATTATTATTATTATTATTATTATTATTATTATTATTATTATTATTATTATTATTATTATTATTATTATTATTATTATTATTATTATTATTATTGTTATTCTTATTATTATCATTATTATTATTATTATTATATTATTATTATTATTATTATTATTATTATTATTATTATTATTATATTATTATTATTATTATTATCATTATTATTATTGTTATTGTTATTATTATTATTATTATTATTATTATTATTATTATTATTATTATTATTATTATTATTATTATTATTGTTATTGTTATTATTATTATTATTATTATTATTATTATTATTATTATTATTATTATTATTATTATTATTATTATTATTATTATTATTATTATTATCATTTTTTTACTTTTTTTGTTTGTTTTGTTTTGTTTTTGTTTTTTGGTTGTTGTTGTTCTTTGTTTTGTTTTTCTGTTTTTTTGGGTTTTTTTGGGTTTTTTTTTTGTTTTTTTTTCAATATATTTACCTTGGCACACTAATATTATTCAGGTATCCAAATCGGATTTTTTTTTTTTTATTGAAAATAATAACTATATATAGATTAAAATTCACGAAATATGGACTTTACAAGGGGTTTTATGTCAATATCAAATACTTCACTTATAGGACGAGACGTAAGCACCCTGGTTTTATCATATTATTATTATTAATAGATCAGAAATGCTTACGGAAAGCTTCTAATTTTACAATCTGGGTACGGTAAAAATGTGATTATAATTAAACCATCTGCCAACCTGCTCGAAGGGAACTGTCAGACCAGAATACCACCTTGCTGCACTGCAGCTGCTACCGTACATCTCCAACCCCCCCCCCCCCACACCCACCCCACGAACACCACCATGCCGCTGTTTTAACATATATACTTGTTATGTTTAAATATATGAAGGATTATTTAGATGTTGAAGTGAGGGGATTAACAATTGATATTTTGAAAAGTACCCGAGTCAGATTTCTTAAACGTGAGTTTGTTTTTTTTTAGAAATATGTGACATTAACCCTAATTGTTATAGTAGGAAGCATTCAGCTATTAGAACGCGCATATTTCAACAAAATATGTTATTTGCCATCATAATTATAATTCTATCTAGATAAATCATTTATTGTCAAAACCACCATAAAAGTGAGATTAAGGTCAAGGCAACGTCTTCACATACATAAGACTATTATAGCTGTTGTTGCGTGACTGCCGTGAGTTCCATTGCAATGAATGAGAATGCGCATAATATTATTATTTTTTTTATCTTGCATTTCGTTTTTTGTTCTTTTTTTTTTTTGATTTCTTTCTTCTTTTTTTTCTTTTCTTTTTTATTTAGATATGAATCAAAACTAGTGTTAAACTACTAGATATATAATGTGGTATAAAAAGGCTACGTTTTCCACATGACTGGATGCCTTTTCTCTTTGGATGCTTCTAGTAGTTCTGCAATACTGCCCTTCCCCTCAATGTTTTGCTTAATCCTCTTCTTACCACCTATTGGAAAATCGTCACATTTGTTACGATGCAACCGTCACTTCTCTCATCCAGGATTCATTTATTTTTTTTTATAGCTATAAACACTTGACATCCTGTAATAGAGTTCATAATATTATTGTCGAACAATATTATGTGTAAAATGTACGTGTTGCTTTTCTGTTTGAGTTAGATATGTCTGTTTTAGTGTTGGATGGGTTTGAAGTTCTGAAGAAAAATCTGAAGAAGGCTTGTATGGAGAGGGTTAATAACTGTCAAGCCTGAAACAATCCTTAAAGTCCCAGGTTTGAAGGTTTTGACAACATTATGGTAATTTTAATCGAGCCATGTTTGAAGAAGGACGAGTTTTATGGCCAAATTTTTTATTATACAATTTTTCAGTGTACGAGAGATATTAATACTGGTCAATGATGTTTATGGTGTTGTCAAGCGAGGACAAATAAATCACTGACTCACCATCACTATGACCACCCCTTATAATAATATAAGAATATTTCTAATGTGATTTCGAGTTTCTTGTTTCGACATTTCTTCGGCAGTATGAGGATTGTCAATCGATTAAGCTGTAATTTATTTATGACTTATTTTGATTAGCATGCGCAGAACTGTTGGAGAAATCGAGATAAGACTTTATATTGATCAAATTGGAGACCCATAGTCGTTCGTTAAGCAGTGAATGACGAATTTAAGCTTCCGATTATTGAGCATTTAAATATTATATATGACCCCCTTTTTTCACTGTAGGCTGTAAGATTTCAGTAACTACATTTATTGACTAAGTGAACATTTCTTTGAAATCGTTTGTATTTACATGACGTAGAGACTGGCTTTCGAACAAAATTTATTTTAATTCTTATTACGATATATCTATATTAAATAATAACGTGAAGTTGAAGGTAAGCTTCAATTTAATTACAAAAATAGATCAAATGAATGTTTCGGGTTTCGCCTTTATCAACAAAACAGGATGATTGTAACACCACAGATAAATGAGATGAGTGGCGTACATATCTTTGTATAGATGAATACTTGTATTTATTCTGCATGACACCAACACCGTTTAGACGATATTGATTCTTTACAATCATCATTAACATTACCAAACCGTGATTAAGATCAATTTTGATAATAGATTTATTTTTATTGCATGTTTATCGTGTGCAAAAGCGGATTAAATAGGATTTTAGATAACCAACACTTACACATTCATATCATTCCATCTGTAAGAACATACATACGATTTAGTGTAAACACAAGGAAAAGCATATATCTAAATTTCTCTTTGATTTTCTTAGGACATAATGTTTTAGAATTTCGATGTGACAGTATGAATGGACATTCTATTTTCCCCGAAAGGACGTTATAAAAGAGAGAAAAATCTAAAAGACATTCAGAGAGGAAGACTTAGGTCTATGAGGTTAGTAGTGATTTGTATCTTTCATTAGTCACTTTGTCGAAGGGTGTGTTTGCTCAATTGATTCAGTAAACATGCGGAGTGACTGGGTACAGAGAGAGAGGTCGTTTACTTTTTAGTGTCTGTAAAAATAAAATTGAACTGTGTCAATTCCGATGATTTGAAGGCTGTACTTGGGCCTATAAAGGAACGAAATTGACGTCACTCAGCTTTTCGTTATTATTGTTAGTAGTTAGATCTCACTTAATCATATCAATCGGACCATAAACGTTAAAAGCTGCACATGAATTTTGTTTAGTGGTATTCTACATCTGTCTAGTGGATATTGTGAGTAGTCTACCTAAACGCTTAGTATCAGTTAGAATGTTATCCCCCCCCCCCCATTCCCAGCAACAAATATAAAAAACACCAAAAAAAACAACACGCACATTAGCAAAGAGATGTTTGTGCGGCTATGAGGTAGTCTATTGTTATGACACTCCCTTTCGGATTGGAAGGTCCTGGATTCGAACCCAGCTTGGCGCATAGTTGAATCCTTGGAAAAGGCTCTTTACTCACATAATCTCACCGTACTCAGCTTTAAAATTAGTACCTGGCCGTTAACAGAAAAAAATTCGTTGGAAAAAAATGAAATTTCGCCTAACAGGCGTCACTCACGTCTCGTCCTACGTGTTAACTGTTGCTGTTGGTCAGGGACCCCTTGTAAATCACATTGAAAACGTTTAGTGGATATTACACTATTCAAACGCTCATTTTTTAAATCACCTTACTAGAAAGTCGTTCGATGATAGCACTCGCGTTCTCTGGACAAACACATATTTAAAAATTTGGTCAGAAAACTCGTGGTTCAAATCTAGATCGATTTAAATGACCCTCACCTTGGAAAAACCCTTAAACCAGGGACTTTGCGAGAGCCATTTAACCCTTTCCTTACCAGCCATTTTCAGAATTTTCCCCAAAACTTCACACTCACCCAACACAAAAACAGACATTTCTTACTCAAACAGAAAAGCAACAAGCACATTCTATACATACTATTGTTCGACAATATGAGCTATAATTCAGAATGTCAAGTTTATATAACTATAGAAAAATCTGGATGAGAAAAGTGACGGTTGTATCGTAACAAATGTGGCGATTTTCCAATAGGCGGTAAGGAGAGGGTTAAATCGAGTTTTCTGCCCAAATATTTAAATATTTGTTTTTCCAGAGTACGGCAGAATAAATACTCCTTAAAACCTCGACATTGTCATTGACGTTAGAAACTAAATCTAGCCCAAAGGAATAAAATAGCATTTAGGCATTAGATATACGACAGGCAATTTGCATTGCATGGAACACGGCCGGCAGCATGTTGTAAGAAGGCATTTAAATTCATTGGGAGCTTATCAATAACAGGTTGTCTAAAAATAGTAACAACGAGCTGAATGACGTCAATTTTGTTCATTCTGTAAAGCGGCAGATAAATATCAAAGTTGTGATTAATTCTAAAGTAAATAAATAAAATTCCCTTTAATCATCTCCAAGGGAACATCTGTCTTTAGGGTCTATTCCAAGGGACGACTGGAATAATCTAGTCGTCAACCGCAGTGCAGGGTGCAGAGCCGCTAACTGAGCTAGGGCGAGGGGATTTACTCAAGTACACATAGCGCAGCGAGTATTCGTACTAGATAGGTACCTTTTGGGTACGAAGCAAACACAATACCGCTGAGCCACTGCCCCATATTCGTAATGATGGAGATTAAATACACATTAAATACATCCTTGGAAGGCCGTAGTATGTCCTAGCATTTTGAATTCTAAATTGTGCGGATATGTGGTCTAGAGGCATGACACTCGCTTTCGGATCGGAAGGTCTAGCCTCACTCGGCGCATAGTTGAGTCCTTGGAAAAGGCTCTTTACTCAGATTCTCTCACCGCACTCAGGTCTAAAATGAGTACCTGGTCGTTAACAGGGTTGTCTCTGTCCAAAATAAAATGTAATATCGCTATAATATAATATAATAATATAATATAACGAGAGTCATGAGTAGAATCTCCATGTCACGTGTTGCTGTTGGTCTGGGACCCCTTGTAAGGCTCTTTGAGTGAATATTCCTCTATATAAAAGCTAAATTTTTAAAATTAAAGTTTTGATGACGTTTTCCAGAAAGAAACTTGAGGCAGCAGAAATTTGGTTTCTTAGAAGAATGTTAAGAATCTCATGGATAGAGAAGAAAACTAATGAAGAAGTATTAGAGCAAGCTGAAACTCAAAGGTTATTAATTCGTACAATAAGAAAAAGACAAATGCAATTTTTAGGGCACCTAAATCGACATAAATGTATTGAACATCTTGCTCTCACAGGAAAGATAGAAGGTAAAAAGAGTAAATGTAGACCAAGAAAAACATATTTGAATAGTTTGAACAGCTGGGGGACAAAGAAAGAGAAGAATAATTTTAGTTTTTTGGAGGTTATCTGATCAGAGAGATGAATGGCGTACCATGATCACCGATGTCTGGCACAGACTTGGTACTTGAAGAAGAAGATTCCTACCAACATTAGTCTGTTTTGAGATGGGTGATCACATTTGTTATGTAATTTGTTGTAATTCTGCTTTTCTTCTCGCAGTTTCCTAGCATTCCAGGTCAATAAAATACGATACGCAGTATTGAAATGTAAGTTTCAATTTAGTAAACGAAGATAGATATTGTTGAAGTTTCGGGTTTATCCTTTATTAACAAAACACGATGACTGAAACACTAATGATTCCATTCACACATCTCTCAATCGTCCTTAATGTCTCATTTCATCGTGTTTTGTTGATAAAGGGGAAACCCGAAACGTCTACATTATGTTTTCGTTTAATAAATTTAAGCTTACATTTCAATTGTTATCGTTATTTTTTCCTACGAGATTCAAGCCGCAACATTTTCATTATCATTTCAGGACAAAAAATAACATAAGAGAAAAACACATCTAGGGGAGTCTAGGCTAATAAGGTAATTCATTAACATTCGTAGTAATTATTCTTCAAGCTTTAAAAATATGTTGGACACAATCAACCCTCGCCTTACCAATTATTGGAAAATCGTCACATTTGTTACGATACAACCAAAATGTTTTTAAATTCAAATTTATTTACATCATAAAATTATTTAAAGAAAATCAACAGTGTGTTGTAGAGCATGTTTTGCTAAAGAGATTATGTATCGCAAGAACTTAACTGCTATTGTGTTTAAGTGATAAAAATATATTGTTGTGTTAGTTGGGTATGAAGTTTTGGAGATAGTCCCGAAAATGACTGGTAAGGAATGAGTTAAGGGGGATGATTTGTGAAAATCGCATTTCCTTATTATCATCAAGTTCACCTCGACGTAATATCGATTGGAGAAATAGATCACATTTGAATACTTAATAATAACAATGAACTAATGAATTAGAATTAGACCTTTCGTGAGATGAAGATTAACTGGTTCTATCTCCACTATTTTGAGATATTATTACATGCATTTCAATCATAATATTTTAAAGGCCTTTTCACAAAATATTTGGTCAAAATCGGAAAAATTGGCTCAAATTTTAAGTACAAAAGAGTAGATAGCTGAATTTGATATACAGTTATCATCAAAAGATAAACTTTCAATCAATATTTTTCGGTGTCAGGATATCTGGAGATAGAATCAGGTAATCATGAGCTCACGATTTGTTTTGAAATAATTGTTGTTCCCAATCGATTTAAACTATTTATCTGATGTTTCTACAGGGCAGTTTCCCAGTAACCGTCCTGGAATGATTATAGCTACACATAACTGAATCAGTCCTGAGAAAAAATAAACCAGAGATAAACAAAATGATGAAGCCAAGAGAAATGGTGACTATGTATAGACCGAGTCACTACCTCCTCAATATTATTGTTATTATCATGATAATAACAACGACGCAAGCAATACCAGGATGTACTAGAAGAGGAGGGATAAAGAAGGATATTGTTTTCTTGTTGGATTCCTCCGGGTCCGTAGGGCATAAGAACTTCATGTTACTTCGTCAATTTGTTCATGATATAGTAGTTGACATGGACGTGAGATTGTATGGAATCAGAGTGGCCGTTATTACTTTCTCCAGTAGCATTCACTTTGTCTCCTACTTCGACAGGGACGCGGCGAAAAGTCGCTTGTTGAGGAAAATAGCAGAAATGCGATTTCGACCCGGTTGGACGAGGACGCATTTGGCTTTGGAACGTATGAACGACATTATAATGACGCCAAAAAGAGGTGATAGACCGAATGTTGAAAACGTCATCGTAGTTGTTACCGATGGCGTGTCAGTGAACGAAACTGCTACGACACAGATGGCTGCTGTTATTCATAGGCGGGATGACGTCAAGATGATTTCCATCGGAGTTGGGAGTGGCGTGAGAAAATCGGAAGTAAAGGCTATTGCGTCTGCTCCAGAATTTGTGCATTTCGTTTCTGGTTTCAAAAACTTGGTAAAACTTACGCATCGAATTAAATTAGAATTGTGTAAAAATAAACGAACAACAACATCAACACCGTCAACAACAACCAAGATGACGACAACAACCACAACGACGACGACAACGATGGAGACGAAGTTGATATCAACACTGGCAACACTGAAATCGGCAGAAAATGATGAAAGCAGAAACTCTGAAGAGACAAATTCTACATCAAAACAATTAACCAGCACGACTTCCAATATGAAACAAAATAACTCAGGAAATGCAAACTTCAACAAGGAATCCTCAAAAGCATTTTTGACAATTTCTCCTAAAAAAACACCCATAAAAGTTAAAGGTCAATCATCTTATGCCACTTCGTCAGGTTCTCTAATATCGGTCTTAAAGACAATTGCAAGACGACACAAGAACCCCACAATTTCTAATAAAACATCTGTTTCCAGAATCAATAAAAACTTACGGGGACCCAAAAACATTGATGAAACTAAACTATTGACAACGTTACCAGGAACAAGTGCCAATTCCGTTGATAATTCATTGCCAACAAAAATGACAACTTCAGCTGATTACATAAATGTAAGTGAAGTCAATTTTAACAACATGACAGGAAATGTCAATGCTACTTTACACTCTCAGACGAGTTCTACTACATCTCCTACGATAGCGAACAATGACACTAGAATGATAACTCGTGAAAATTCAACGCAAATATCTTCAGAGTACAGATCTAAAAATAAAACACTATCATCTCTTACGAATATAACATCAGCTTCGTTCCAAAAGCATATCCAACTCCACCCAATACAATCAACAACAAATCACCCGAAGCTGCACCGTACAGAAGAAGAGCCCAAAACCACAGCATCTCAGATCGCGGTTATAGCTATTATCGGTGGATGCGTGTTGATTTCGTGTGTTCTCTGGTGTGTCTTGTGTTGCATGTTTATGTTATGGAAAAGACGGAGAGCCAGAAAGAGAAAAATAAATAAAGCTTGATTGGTTATCCCTATATTGATTGCGTCAAGATCATAAATATTGAGCTCTACGTCCCGATAGCTTCTGATCAAACGCTCTTTTCACCATGGTGAAAAAGTCTTTAAATTATATATAATATTATGGATATATTAAACTGACCTCAAACTTTATATTCAGTATATCAATGACTTATTGTTATAATATATCCACCTCTACAATATAAACGATACTATGTAGTTTCGTGTTGCGTGATTAGTTTCTGGAAAAGACGGACAGTGCTGTGGAGAGTCCAAAAGAAACAAAATATGGAATTACAATCCTACACTGATTGCGTCAAGATCATATTGCGCTTTGTGTCCTGATAGCCCGGTAATACAGCATTCACATCACAAGCAAATTAAAATAACCCGGGATTGATGCAGGGTAGAAATCGAGATTTTAGTTTTCCTTCCCTCCACGAAGAGCAGCAGATTTGTGCTACATTTTCTTTAAGATGCTTTTTTGTCGCAAAGTACTATCCAGCGTGGCTCGGTGGTGCGGTCTTTGCTTCGTACCCAAAAGTAATCGAGTTCGGCTACCCGCCTCGTTGTGTGGCCTTTTAAGCAAGTCATCTCGCCCTAGCTCACTTTGCGGCGCTGCACTGCGGCTGACACCTGGGATATTCCAGTCCTGAAGACAAAGTTTGCCGAGGGGATGAATAAAAGGAATATATATATATATATATATATATATATATATATATATATATATATATATATATATATATATATATATACCAGATGTAACTGAAAAGTTACGCTAATCGCTGCTGAGTGGATAAAGGGAGGGGGACGGGAGGTGATTTTGGGTCAGAGTAAAACACCGTTTGCTTGTTAAACAACTGATCAACTACTGTGGTTCGAGATGGCCGATAGGTTGAGGTTATTTTTCACAAGAATGACACGGTTTTGAGCAATACTATCAGGTTGGTGCAGCACTGCGACCAACGCCTGTTATCTAGGTACTTTTGAAAAAATTCTTCCGAGAATAAATACATTCTAGTTACTAATCAAACGCTTTTTTCACCATCGTTAAAAAAGTTTTGAATTATATATGTATTTATTAAACTGACCTCCACCAACTCTATCTTCGTCAATAAGAACGGGAGGTCACAAGATAGTAAAGATCAATCTTTCCACATCGAATTATGAGATTGGTGTTTGAAATTCCTTTGAGGAGACCAATATTTTGAG
>NC_088372.1:17514740-17524740 GCF_034508935.2 Berghia stephanieae | reverse complement strand
GTGTCATACGACAGGACCACTTTAGAAAATACTTTCATTTTCTCAACATGATCAGGTATAAAATATTTGCAGAGTTGTATCTGTCAAAAGACAATAATGCTATATTTCTCAACCGTCATGCCAAGTTTTGCTGTTGACTTAATACATCTTGTAAATCGTGTTGAACACATTTTCTGGATCATACTTTCTATAAATGTTGAAGTTAAATTTAAAGATTCGACAGTTTGATTGGTCATTTTAAATTATCGATATAGAAAAGTACAAGCTTTTCTTTTTACCAAAGTGTAAAAAGAGCGTTATGTCAATGCAAAAGGGGGTTCCGATGGCTCATCGGTAAAACACTAGCTTCACAGGCAAAAGGACCAAGATCTAACCAAGATTGTTTCTGATCTCCCCGCCCCTCCCCCTGTCCAGCCATGAGTGACTGGGTAGCTGTTTCTGTTAAATCTGTCGGAAAGTACTTTGCGATAGATTAGTGTGTCCTATCAAAATGATGGCAAGCAATTAATGTCTTTGTCCGTTTTCTCGCTATAGAAATTACAAGATAATCTCCTGCTCCAACGCTCTGAAGGACTGCTATTTAAGTGTGAGACAGACTAACTAGGGTAGACCTTGGTTTTGGTAGATTATGTTGTTGTTGCAGAGAGGTTGATGCTTGATTTAATTCTTGGATATACGCTTAAAAAGTCGTAACATCACTTCCCTCGTTATGACGCATGGTAACTTAGTAACTGGCTCTAAACTATAGGAACAATGGTGGACGCCCTTATGAGATATTTCTCCGACGAGCATAAAAGCGAATCCAGAGGAGAAAAAAAACATTGTAAATCTGATCATGTTTTGACTTTTACGCATTCTGATCACAAGACATATGAAACGCTCTAGCCAGCATGAAAATTAAAAAAGTACCGATTTTCTTTGTTTAGAGCCACGATGGCCGCAGTTGCGGCATTAAATCCAATTAGGGAGCACGCAACGATGTAAGATCTGAAAAAAAGTGTGTATGAAAAATTTTCATACAAAAGCACAAAAGATAGAAATAAAAGATAAAAAAGCACCCTGAAAATCAGTCTCAAGGACGATTTCTATTTTGGGGGGGTGGATTTCCTCTTATATTTTTATTTCTTGCTTTGTCTACCACTTTTATACTTAGTTTTTCAGATAGTCATATTTATTTTATGATGATTTATTATTTCATGATTTTGCTGTATTTAGTTTAATGTGATAATAATGAAGATGGTGATGAAGATGATGATTATGATGATGATGATGATAATGATGATGATGATGATGATGATGATGATGATGATGGGGGTGATGGTGATGTGACGATGATGATTATTATTAAAATGATAATTGCATTGACGATGACAACAACAACTACAGCAACATTGACAAAAATAATAACGGAATCCAATCCATAGTTCATGAAAGAGCAACAAAACAAATGATAAAATGTCAGGTCTTGAGTAATGTATTGTAATTCGATATTATTCTGGGGACTCAAAAATACGAAACGGTGTCACATTTTTTTCACAAGTGTAAATGAATGTCTGTTTAATCGAGTCTGTAAACATATCAAGTAACAAAAGATTTGGTGAAAATGGTTTCGAAATTTCGGTCAATTCTCCTTTGTCCTGTGTGTGTTGTTGCGCTGAAATACTCTCCTAGATTCATTCACAACAAGGCCTATATTAGATCCGAAAGTTCGAGCTAACAATCATACATCAGCAGACCTACCTAGCATACGAAACACCCGTAGAATTACGAATTTTTATCTCCGGCTGCAGAGTTTCAAATGTGTCTTCAACATAATAATGATGATAATAATAATAATAAATATAATAATAATAATAATAAATAATAATAATAAATAATAATAATAATAAAATATAATAATAATAATAATAATAGTAATAATAATATAATAATAATGATAATAATAATAATAATAATATAATAATAATAATAATAATAATAATAATAATAAAAATAATAATAAAATAATAATAAATAATAATAATAATAATAATAATATAATAATAATAATAATAATAATAATAATAGATCTTTATTGTCCAGAAATATGGCAATTTGTCATCTTATTGAAAAGAAAAGTGTCATTCCAGAGAACATGAATTTAGGACTTTGGAGAATTTTTTGATCATGCTTAGGAAAAAATGATAATTTGTAAAGCTATTCTTCTGGTGACTTTTCTTTTTTTCCCCTTGAAAACTACGACTTTCTGAAATTTCAAGTTAGCAGCTCTGCATAGAATGCCCTCGGGAAAATGAATAATATAAAGCTACTAGAAGCTTGTTTTAGGACATTTGGATAATTTTTTTTTCAACGCGATGACAAATAATAATATGTAAAGCAATCCTTATGGTGACTCTTCTGTTCTTTTTTTTTTTTCCCTTGCAAACTACGATTTTCCGAAATTTCAATTATGCAACTCTGCAAAGAATGACCTTTGGAAAGGGTGACTAATACAAAACTACTAGAAGATGTGGTATGTAAAAAAAAAAAATAATTATTGAGCGGAATAAGATAAAACCGATTTTTTAAAAGAGAGAAAAGAAAAAGTAAACATGGAACATTTTGGCCTCGAAATCTCTCCTAGGCAAAAAAAAACCAATAAAAACAATATGCTTCAACAGTCGTAACGTCACTTCCCTCGTAATGACGCATGGTAACTTAGTAACTGGCTCTAAACTATCGGAACAATGGCGGGATCCCTCATGAAATATTTCTCCGACGAGCTAAAAGTGTATCCAGAGGAAGAAAAAAAAACTTAAATTTGATCATGTTTTGACTTTTACACATTCAGAGCACATGACATATGAAAAATTATAGCCAGCATGAAGAAAAAAAAATACAGATTTTCTTTGTTTAGAACTACGATGGCCGCCGTTGCTGGGCGACGTAACATCAGACTATCGAATCCAATTACAACAATATCATTACTGTTAGTATCGTTTTGATGTGTATTGTTGTTGGCTGAAGAAAAGATTGGAACTACGTGGTCATATTTACTGCAGGTCTGATAATCTGAAATAGTTATGGGCTTGGGTTAACATCGTTGTAATGGACAATATTCTGTGTTGGTTTGGTAGTATTTCCATAATAACTTCGTGGTCATAACAATTTGAGTCATCAGACCTGCAATCCTTAAAAAAAATAGAAAAAATTAAGCTTTATATAGAGAATTATCCACTAAATATGCTCAAAGCGCTTGACGGTTGAGAAATATAGCATTTAAGACACTATTTCATTATTGCCTTTCGACAGGTACAACTCTGTAATTTTTATACCTGATCATGTTGAGAAAATGTAAGTCTTTTCTAAAGACTGACAATTTTATGAGGGCCAGTGGTATGACAATCCAGGGTTCGAGTACTGCTCTGAGCGTGGAGTAGTTGAGTCCTATGATAAAGCTCTTTGTTCAGATTCTCTCACCGTACTCAGGTGCAAAATGACTACCCTGGTCAACAGCAACATTTAACATGTAGGACCGGACAACTTGTAAAGCGATTTGAGCACGTTTAGTGGATATCGCGCTACATAAAAAATTCAAGTTACCGGCCAACCCCTTCATTGTGTTGTTGTCAAATTGAATAGAATTTGATCCAATAGGATTATTTCAAATCAGAAAAAAAAATGTTACGCAAAAACAAACCAATAACAACAAACAACAACAAACAAAAAAATAACAAAAAAAAAAAAACAAGAACAAGCCCAAATCCCCAAACAACTCGGTTTCGTAAACCCGGGTGAATCAAATATACAGCTACTTGAGACACGGTGTAAAAGAAAGTTAGAAAAATATCCTCAGGATATTTCATTTTATCATCGTAAAAACAAGAACCGTGACTGCGTTATTTCGTAACCTTTCTTGGAAAATGAATATGTAGTAGCCTGCAGTTTCAAAGCGATTTTACTCTGTGGGGTGAAACAGTAAACAACTAACTCGTGGTTTATTGTTGCGATGCTAAAATTCTCACAACATCCACCAGCCAGCCGATACAACGTACTAACACGCTAAACTATAATGTGTAACCTTGAACGTTTCTTCGTCTTCACTAGAGGAATTCAAGCGTCGATTGAAGACATTCTTATTCCGACCTGCTTTCTTTTGGTTATGTGTATAATTAGCGTTGTTCGTGTACTGTGTTAGTGCTTAATCTATGTTATGCCCTCATGATGAAGGGATGTTTGGCGCACTATAAATCTAAATCATTATTATTAGTATTATTTATTGTTATAGTCTGATTGATGTAATCTAACTAGAGCTTTTATATAGAGCAATATCCACTAAATGTGCTCAACGCGCTTTACAAAAGGTCCCTGGCAAACAGCAACACGTAACATGTAGAACGAGACATAACGCCTGTTAGGCGATATTACAATTTATTTCCGACAGAGACAACGCTGTTGACGGCCAGGTACTCATTTTACACCTGAGTACGGTGAGAGAATGTGAGTAAAGAGTCTTTTCCAAGGACTCAACTATGCGGCGAGCGAGGCTCGAAGCCAAGACCTTCCGATCCGAAAGCGAGTGTCATACTACTAGACCACATAGCCGCACTAGTCAGGACTAATCATTAAAATGGCTGGATAAAACCAATAACAAAGCTCAGTGTCGTCAATTTCGTTTCCAGCTGGTAAAGACTGTTGATTTGTCTGGCTGGCAAAAAGAGATATAAATATCTAAATGACGTCATTTGCGTATCGCCTATAGAGAAAATGACCAAAAAATCGTGTGATTTTAGACTTTATTTCTTTCAGAAACTGCTTCCACGTTTATCTATCTACCCTTTTAACCAGTCTCAGCATATAATCTGCCGTCAAAGAACCGTCGGCATTTGACTCTTCCTTGGGCTAACTTCACCACCTGCTTCCATTTGTATCCATCCTACCCTTAACCCCGTACAGAGCATCATAGCCCATTAATGATACTTCACCATTTGACTCTTCCTTGGGCAGTTTCCTCCTTCTAACTCCCTTCCACGTGTAACTGCCTCTCTTTGCTTCTTCCACGTACTGTCTTTGCCAATACGCTTCAACAGTCGTAACGTAACTTCCCTCGTAATAACGCATTTGACTTAGTAACCGGCTCTAAACTATCGGAACAATGGCGGAAGCCTTTAAGAAGTTTTTCTCCGACGAGCATACAAGCGTATTGAGAGGGGAAAAAACCCATTATAAATCTGAACATGTTTTGACTTTTACACATTCTGATCAGCAAAGATGAAAAGTTCTAGCCAGCATGAAGAATAAAAAGGACCGATTTTCTTTGTTTAGAACCACGATGGCCGCCGTTGCTGGGCGACGTCGCATCAGACTAGTGAATCCAATTATCTCTCGGGCTCCCTGATTTTCCTCCTTCATGGAGATTCAATGTCAGAGTCTGTGTCTTCTGATGTTGCGGGCAGGTTTTCCTTCTAAGAGTATGGACTATCCATCCACACTTCCGCTTTCAGATTTGTAGGTTTGTGTCAGTGCATAACATAATCAGTTGGAGGTAAAAATGTTGGATTTGCATTTTCTGAAAGAATATGCTCCCCAGAGCATTTTAATCTTTATTTAACGTAAACCGGGTGATTTCATGATGTTATGATTAGATATATGGGAAAGGTATCCAGCAACTTTCCTCAAATTTCATACTTTTTCATCTTTACTAGCTGTAAATAATATTTAGAAGTGAAATTAAGCTTTGACATGATTTAATAAATCATGACAAGAACTCATTTTTCATTTTAAAAATTGACCTTCTAAACTTGCAAATATCTCAGTTCAATCTTTTTCACTATCCGACTGATTATGTCATTCACTGAATCATTTATTGGTTGTTGGTTGGCAGCTTCCCAAATATGTTCATTTCTGGCTTTATCCGCCCAAAATCATTCTTAGACTAGACGTATGTTTATAAAAGACTGCTATTTGTTGGAGATGTCTTTGGTTGTCCACCATGTTGTTGATCAATGATAATATTAGACTTTACATAAGTATCAAAATTGTGAAGACGTAGGTGCGGCTATGTGGTCTTGTGGTATGACACTCTCTTTCGGATCAGAAGGTTCTAGGTTCGAGCCTCGCGCTCGGCGCATAGTTGAGTCCTTGGAAAAGGATCTTTACTCACATTCTCTCACCGTACTCGGGTGTAAAATGAGTACCTGGCCGTTAACAGCGTTGTCTTTGTCCGAAAAAATTGTAATATCACCTAATAGCCACGTCCCGTCCTACATGTTAAATGTTGCTGTTGAACAGGGACCCCTTGTAAAACGCTTTGAGCACATTTAGTGGATATTGTGCAATATAAAGCTCAATTTTTTTAGGTCACGTTATATGGGGTTAAATCAAGTGCTAAAAACAATTTATAAAGAAAAGCAAGACGAAGACAACATTGGTAACTTGCTTCTACTCATTTTACATAGTCTGGTAAACAAAAAATAAGGAGAGAAAATATATTTTTCCAAGAATCAAAATCTACATTGCATCATTGGAAAAGGAACTTGAATCAGGGGCTTAAAGGCCTGACATTAAACCGTTTTGAGACAGTGAGTCACAATTAAACGTCTGACGATGTCCGACTTTTAAAATAGTCTTTAAACTAAAAATAGGACTGACGAAATCTGAAAAAAAAATCATATATCAAAATATTTGGACAGAAAACTCGTCTTTCAAATATCGATTGAATTAAGATAAGCCTCGTCTGGACAAAAACCTTCAAACCTTTGGACTTAGTGTAATCCCGAATTCCAGTCTTTTTGCCAAAACGAGTCTCAATTTATTTGATGTATATTTGAAGGGCGAGTTTTTTTGGCCAAATTTTAAAATATGTCTTATTTGTCTCTTAGATACGGGCAAAGTCACAAATAAGATAATTATATATTTTTTTAAAAACAAAAACAAAACTATTTGTAAACCCGACCCAATCAAATGAATGGCTACTTGAGACTTGTTCGAATGGAAAGATTGAATTCCTAATTTAATGTTATCTCTCATTGACAATACAAGGAAGCCACTTGTTGCACTCACAAATTATTGGAGAATCTCACTCTAAAATATTATGCTATAAAAGAAAGATACTGACCAGAGATTAAAGATAATAAATAAATAGATTTAAAAAATAAATGATGATGATGATGATGATGATGACGAAGATGATGATGATGATGATGATGATAAAATGTATAGTGATAATAATAAAATGTAATAGTATAATAAAACATTAATAATATTAATATAATAAATAAATAATAAAATAATAATAATAATAATAATAATAATAATAATAATAATAATAATAATAATAATAATATAATAATAATAATAATAATATAATAATAATAATAATAATAATAAAATAATAATAATAATAATAATAATAATAATAATAATAATAATAATAATAATAATAATAATAATAATAATTCGATGGCTCCGTCCGTTCATCAAAACATCTAAGCACTGCTTGAAAACAAATTATACAGCGTTTACAATGAATACAATACAACTGTGAAACCAAATCAACCAATATTAAAGCAGAATTAGTGTAAACAGGGCATACAATAATAATATTACATTCAAACACAAGTCACATCATGTATATTTTTTTAATCAACTCAAACCAATAAGTAATTAATGGAAAGATATGTTAACGGATTTTCTTTTAAAAGATTGCTATAGAGCTCGAAATTCTAACAATTTCCGGCTATGAGGTCTTGTGGTATGACACTCGTTTTCGGATCGGAAAGTCCTCGTACTAGCCTCACTTGGCGCATAGTTGAGTGAGTCCTTGGAAAAGGCTCTTTAATCATATTCTCTCACCGTACTCATGTGCAAAATGATTACCTGACCATTACCAGCGTTTTCATTGTCGGAAAAAAAATGTAATATCGCGTAACAGGCGTCATGTCTCGTTCTACATGTTACGTGTTGCTGTTGGACAGGGCCCCTTTGTAAATCGCTTTGAACACGTTTAGTGGATATTGCTCTATATAAATGCCCTATTTTTATTTTTTTTACAGTTATAAAGAGAGAGGGAGTCATTCCATATTTTGGGCCAGAATTTCATAAGCGAACTATCACCAAAGAAGTAGATAGGCTTGACCGAAAAGATCGACGCGATCTATATATATGATATTATATGAGTGTATTAAACGTAAAAGTGTTCACTTTAGATCACCATGTGCGCAATAATATAATTCTTCTTTTTACGTCATCGAAATTTGTTTAGCTGATACTTCTTGTTCCTAAATTATATTATTTGAAAGAACACATATTCTAGCATGTCGGTGGAACAAATTGCTTGAAAGGAATTATGTATCTTTATGTAACTATTATATTTTTTAAAAAAGGGGCAGCGTGGCTCAGTGGTACGGTTTTTGCTTCTTACCCGAGAGGTACCGAGTTCAATCACCCACCGCTGCATTGTGTGGCCTTGAGCAAGTCACCTCCTCCTAGCTCACTTTGCGGAACTGCTCTGCGGCTGACGCCTGGGTTATTCCAGTCTTCCCTTGGAATAGACCCTAAAGACAAATTTCCCATTGGGGATGAATAAAGGGAATTTTACTATAATTTTTTTTTAAATTATTATCAAACAAAGGGCTTAATTCGATTTCCTTACTGCAGAGAGATGTGCACTAGTAAGTATTCATGAAGGCTGGAACTTGTTTATGCTGATTCATGTGTTGGCTTTTGAACAGGCAAAAATGTGGGTTCAAGTGTTTTTTTCTGGAACTTATGCTGCCTCTACTAACGGCTATAATATGGTCTCGATTTCAGATTGGAAGGTCCTGGGTACGAACCTCTCTCGCTCGGCGCATAGTTATATCCTTGGAAAAGACACTTTACCCACACTCTCTCACCGTACTCAGGTGTAATTTTTTTTTCCTGGCCATTAACAGCGTTATTCTATAAAGAAATAGAAATCTTGAATAGTCTAACAAGCGTCATGTCTGGTTCAATATGTTACGTGTTGATGTTGGCCAGGGACCCCTTGTGAAGCACGTTGACCTTCCAATCTGAAATTGAGACCATATTATAGCCGTTAGTAGAGGCAGCATAAGTTCCAGAAAAAACACTTAACCCACATTTTTGCCTGATCGAAAGCCAACACATGAATGATCATAAACAAGTTCCAGCCTTTAGTGGATATTGCGCTATACACATGATCTATGTTTTTTAACTAAAAGTAATGACCAGGCTCGTATTATGAACGAAAAAAGAGGCCACAGGAAAATTTTAAAATATAAATAAAATATACAAGATTAATACTGAGCTTAATATGCTTCAATAGTCTGATGTTATGTCCGCCCAGCAACGAGCAGATTGGTTCTAAACAAAGAAAATCGGTACTTTTTGTTCTTCATGCTGGCTAGAACTTTTTCACATTTCATGGGATCTGAATGTATAAAGGTCAAAACATGATTAGATTTACCATGTTTTTCCCCTCTGGATACACTTTTATACTCGTCAGAGAAAAATTTCATAAGGGCGTCCGCCATTGTTCCGATAGTTTAGAACCAGTTACTAAGTTACTATGTGTCATTACAAGGGAAGTGACGCCATGACTGTTGAAGCCTATTGCAGATAATCCAATCAGACAGTTTGCAAAGGCTTGGAATTTGAAAGGGAAGAGTCGGATATATATTATCGTTTGAAAAATTCTGGGAGAGTGTCATACCACAAGAACACAAAGCGGGACGAAATTGAATTAGCTCAAAATTCAACGGTTTGAGAGACAATAATAAGTTGAGAGTCACTTTAATTGATTATAAATAGAATTAAACGTTGCTGATAAAGCAAATACCCAATGACAATGTAAACTTCCAGAAATCGATACTTAGATTTAATTTCATAATTTCAATAAAGAACCGCTATATTGATATGAACTCGTAAGCATTAGCTAATCTCTTATCGTGTTGAAACATCTCTTATCGGGTCACTCAATTCAGAGTAAACAAATCCTAAGATGTAAACGCGAAGATGAGTC
>NC_088372.1:17504740-17509740 GCF_034508935.2 Berghia stephanieae | reverse complement strand
TGAGATTAGCGGAAGAGTAGTGTCCCTTTATCGGACGTCACCCATCGTCTGTTACGTCACCGACGTTCTCTCTCTAATAACTTTCCGCCGGTGACGTCACAGACTATGGGTGACGTCCAATAAAGGGACGCTACTCTTCCGCTAATCTCAATCCCTAAAGGTACCCATTGTACATTTTAGGCATATATATGCAAGTTCATGGTGTATTTTCCAATATATAATAATAGAAAAAAAAAACAACACTTTGTTTTCAAGAACTAATAAGAAATAAAAGGAATTCACAGATTAATAAGAGTCAATTTATCTTCTTGTGTGTCTTTTTTTATAAGATTAAGTCCAAGCCAATACATTTTGAACATTCAAAACAATTTTTACAATAATCATGTTACACAGCTATAATATAACATCAAAGGTTATGATGATGATGATGATGATGATGATGATGATGATGATGGTGATGTTTATATGATGATGATGATGATGATGATGACGATGGTGATGATGATGATGATGATGATGTTGAGATGAGATGGTGATGATGATATGATGATGTTGATGATAATGATGATGATGATAACGGATGATGATGATAATGATGATGATGATGATAATAATGATGATTATGATGATGATGATGATGATGATGATGATGATGATGATAATGACGATGATGATGACGATTATCACGACGATGATGATGACGAAATTGATGATGATGATATTGTTAATAATGATAACGACAAAAATAGTAATAATGATGATAACAAATATTGATCGTAATACAGTGGATACCTTTGCGTGCAGTTTTTCTTATTTGACGCAAAGCTATAATATTTTTATGAAATATGTACAGCACAAATTGATCGTCATTAGAAACATTGATTGTTTAACGACATTCTTCATCAAAGGCGACATGAGCTTATCAGACATTCGACCATATCCATCCATATCCAAATAAATCATTCTAAAAGGCTGGTGTACTGAAACAGAATCATGAATAATTTGTTGTTGTTTGTTTGTCTTTAAAGGTTTTACGGCGCTTGCAACACATTTAGATTATATAGATAGTTCGAAGATGACGTCACTTAGGTCTTTGTTATTGTTTTTTTTGCCATCCGCGTTTATGAGTAATGCTCACTGAACTGTATTAACCTGACTATAAACGTTCATGGATACACACAGTTTTGTGTGTTGGTCCGTTATACTTCCGGATGGCAATGTTATGAGCTTCTTAGCCAAGCGCATACTATCTATAAGCGCCAGTAAAAAGAAAGGAAATGTGAAAGCAAAATGTTCTAGAATTATAATTAAAGCACCCAAGAAAAAGTAAGACATAGGGGACCTGAGAACAAATAGGGATCAGATGTAGATTCCAAGAGCACACCACAAATGTACTTAGTTTGAGATCACAAAAAAAAAAAACAAAAAAAAAAATAAAATAAAATAAAACAAAACAACCCAAACTATGACATTTTATATTATTTTTATGTTAATTACCACATACCCCCCCCCCCCCCGGGCCAAAAAACCCCAAACAAATAAATAAAAGAACCAACCTAAAAAAAAATATATATATACAATTGAATTTTTTTACAAGCCTCAGAAAACAAGATCATGGCACAGAATATATCTAATGAAATGTAATACGAAACCATAACGAGAAAAAGCATGCAAAAAAAAACAAAACATAAAAAAAGACCGCAAAACATCCTTTCTTAAAAAAATATAGCATTGTGGAGAACATTGTGCTTATTTAAGTCACTAAAAAATTGATACGGCGCACAACTCTACTGAAACATTTGAAAATTAGAAATGTATTTTTTACAGATAGATAAACAGATAACTTGATTTCCTGTTATAATTTAAAGTCAGTTTGAAAGTTTGTTGAGTCAAACAGATAATATCATAAAATATGTACCGACGACACTTGGCTCCCAAAATCAACTAATTTTGACACTGTAAAAAGTTGTCAATTTGCGTCATCTATTTATGATATCAAGTATTATTATTACTTCCGTTGTGTTGTTGATTTAGCGGTGATCAGTTTTGATTCTTTTTTTACTATTAGGGTTAGCTCGAGATCGAGGATATTTCTTTTTCTATTAAGGTTAGTCATAAGTCTTAGTAAAGGTGCTAGGTTGTTTGTTTTTCCATAAGTTAAGTAAAGGGAGACATTCCGAAAGCTCCTACATCCCCAGTATTCTTTAAATTTGTAGTTTCACCGTTGATATTTTGTCAGGCATTTATTTATTCAATTTGTCATTATATCTAGAAGTATTTTAAAAACTCTAGAACAAGCCTTGATAGATTTGTGAAATTTTAAATTTCTTAATTTGACCATTGTTTTGATTTTCAGCCGCCTTTTTGATTTGTTAAATATTGAAAGGTAGTGCAAAGCAGTCCGAGAGTTGTTTTTTTTTTCTATTAGGGTTAGCTCGAGAGGTTAGTCATAAGTCTTATTAAAGGTGCTAGGAAGTTTGTTTTTCCATAAGTTAAGTAAAGGGGAGACATTCCGAAAGCTCCTACACCCTCAGTATTCTTTAAATTTGTATTTTCACCTTTGATCTTTTGTCAGGCGTTTATTTATTCAATTTGTCATGATTTTTTTTCTATTAGGGTTAGCTCGAGACCGAATGATTTTTTTTTCCTATTAGGGTTAGTCATAAGTATTATTAAAGTGCTAAGGTGTTTGTTTTTCCTATTGGGGTTAATTAAAGGTACTAGGTTTCATTTTTTTCTTGGGGTTAGTTGAGGGAATATATTATTAAATATATTATTGGGCCACACAAAAAAATCAACCGAAGATATACCAAATTACACAGACAACGTTGTTTACCAATCTGCCCTCATTAAATGATGGTGAGTACAGTATCGAATGAAAATAGTTCTTTCCCCGCGAAATTGCGGGCTTTTTACTAGTTAAATCAAAAATAATTACTAATGGAATGAAAACAAAAGGGAAATGACAAAATTATTAAAATCTATAAAGGGATAAAGGATAAAGTGGAAAATCTATTTAAGTGCGTAGCTTAAGCACTTAGTGAAATAGAAAGTTGTAGATAGATAATGTGCGGCAATGTGGTCTAGTGGTATGACACTCGCTTTAATTTAGGATCGGATGGTCCTGGGTACGAGCCTCGCGCTCGTCGGCGCATAGTTGAGTCCTTGGACAAGGACATTCTGAAGATGAGTGTCACATTATTAGACCACACAGTCGCACATATCGATATGTTTTCTAAATGCTAACTTCCACAAAGGAACAATTTAGTACGTTTTATCTTATCTTATCTTAAATTTGGTTTTATCATCACGTTGTCTTTAATCCTCTCCTTACCACCTACAACGAAATCGTCACATTTGTTACGACACAATATATCTTTTTTCTTATTCAGATTTATTTTGTTTATCTAATAAGACCATAAAGTTGTTTTGTAGAGAGCTTGTTTGAGTTTAAAAAATGAAATTTTCTGCTGGGTAACCCTGCCATTTTGGGAAAATACTGAAAATGGTCAGTAAGAAGAGAGTTAAACTTTAATTCTCAGCATCTGGTCAACCACGAGATAATACCAGTTTGACGCGATGGGTTAGTTACGTATAATCCTAAGGTTATCAGCAGAATTCATGATTTTTTTCATGGAACTGAATAGCATTATCAATCTCACACTTGTTTTATGTCTGCGCTTCGAGTGAAAACATATCACCCTATCATGTAAGCAATTCATGCTACAACGTCAATGTGAGATAGAACATCATCTTTAGACATAGTCAGTGGTTTTAATAGGCATCAACAGTCATGACGTCACTTCCCTCATAATGACGAATAGTAACTTAGTAACTGGTTCTAAACTGTCGGAACAATGGCGGACGCCTTGATGAAATATTTCTCCGACAAGCATAAAAGTGTATCCGGAGGTTAAATACATTATAAATTTGATCATCTTTTCACGTTTATACATTCTGATCACATGACATGTGAAAAAGTTGAAGCCAGCGCGAAGAATGAAAAGTAACCGATTTCCTTTGTGTAGAACCAAGTTGCCGGTTGCTGGGCGGACGTGACATCAGACTATTGAATCATCTTATTTACTTTGGTTGTAATTTTAAAAGCAATCATAATCGTTTAATTTCTATATTACAGTCATAAAATCACCCGTAGTCAAAGTTGATTTATTTCTGTACTTTAAATGTAACATCACCCGTGTACATAGTGGTATCATTTCTACACATTACAATCATTATATATGGTTACCTTTCATTTCTGTACTTCAATTTTGATATAACACGTATCATAGTTGCATTTATTTTCATACTTCAATAATAACATCACCCGTGGACTAACCAATTCCATTTATGTACATCACCAGCAGACATGAACACCTTTTTATGTACTTTGATTATAAAATCGCCCGTGGATATAGTTATTCCGTGTCAGTACTTCAAATGTGATATCACCCATAATTCATCCTTTTCATGTCTGTAAATCAATTATTGTAACATCACCCGTAATCATTTCATATGCGTCAATTTCAACCTAACCTTTACTACTGGCGTTTCATTTTTATACTTCATAACTAACATAAAAAAATAAAATAAAATAAAATAAGATTCCCTTTATTCATCCTAAAGGGGAAATTTGTCTTTAGGGTCTATTCCAAGGGAAGAAAGGAATAACCCAGGCACCAGCCGCAGTGCAGCGCCACAAATTGAGCTAGGGCCAGGTGACTTGCTCAAGGCCACACAGCGCAACGAGTAATCGAACTCGGTACCTTTCGTGTCCGAAGCTACAACCGTGCCGATGAGCCACACTGTCCTCCATCACCTCTAAACATTTCTTATTTTTAAAAATTATTTTGTTCGTAACGTTAACATTATTACTTTATTTTATCAGTATCAATTACTGTTCTCTGTGTTACTTTGTTAAACGAGCCACAAAGCAGAAGGTCACAATAATATGTTATGCTTGCAATACATCTAACATACAATGATGACCAATAGGTACA
>NC_088372.1:17452240-17499740 GCF_034508935.2 Berghia stephanieae | reverse complement strand
TTAATGTTCAGACCACACCAAACTTCACTCCATTTTGTTTACATGAAAGTGTCTTGTGGGCCATATTATGTACATGTAAAACAAATAGCACGATATTTATTTTATGCCTTAATAGAATACACAGTTTGTCGGCCAGTTAGTTCACCTCTTGATTCATTTACTGGCAACCGGATTCACTCAAGAAAGTATGTTAAAGAAGGAAGAAAACTATTTTTATATTTCTGCCTTTGGAATAATACTCTGTAAACACGAGCTATCAAAAGCAGCTCCCCAAATACGTGTCCATCTAAAACAATATTATCATATCATCGGTTAATATCAAGCATTCCTGTTCTGTTGTATATCTGAACACAACAAGAAATATGAATTCACAAAATAGTAGATGCCTCCATCTCATTTTTGAACTTCTATGGTAAGGTCGCGCTGAGACATACGTTCGCTATCATGTTTCTCCCTGCATGTGACTCGAACGTGAAGAGATAGAAGCTCCCTGTCCTCCTCTGTTAGCTGCTGGTGAATAAGTGGCACTCTGCTACCGGCAGTGGGAATTGAGGAGCTTCTTCGAACCTCGGCAGAAATGCTGAAATGGAATTTTGATGAAATATAATAATTAAAATAAATAAACAGACAAGAGTGTGTGACTTTGTGGTCGAGTAGTATAACACTCGCATTCAAACCTGAAGCTCCCTGATTTGAAAATTTGGTTTCTTGGTAAAGAATCTTTACTCATATTCTCTGATCTTGTCGGTAACAATGTTGTCTATATCGAAGACAATTATAATAACACTTTATAGAAGTATATTTTTCACCATATATTTTAAACGTCGCTGTTAGCTTTGAATATAATACATTGTACTGATTATTGAGCCATAACATTTTTAATAGCTCAAGTGGTAATTTTCCAATTATGCATATATAAACATGCGTGTTTTATAATTGCTTTTGCTCCATCACGCATATTGCTTTCTATAATATACGATAACAAAATACTCCTCTCACTGCCATAGCAGAGTTGATTATGTTATGCCCTGACAATGGTTGCTAGGACATAACTCGAACGAGTCCGGAGTGGACCGTACCTTCCCCGTGTGCTAGGCATTTTGAACACCTCTTTTGACCAATTAAGGTTTCACCCTGTGCTATACAAGCGCGGGCAACCGGAGAGGCAGTTCTTGTTAGTTTCGTCCAGCTGAATAGAATACCGTATCGTGTTTGTAAATCTTGATTTCCTTCATTGTATTGTTACCATTAGTCTGGCCAGGAAACACGGACATTCTCTTTCTCTCTCTTCCCGCTGACCAGGCTATGTCCAGTGCAGTGGCCTGATCTTTCCTCTACGTGGGAACTTATCAACGAGTTCCTTCTTTCTATCCTCCTAGTCTTTTCCTTGCCTTTCCTTGTTTTGACATATCGAGCTATCTGGCTCTACCGACCCTCCGGAAGTGGCCCGAATCGTCACAAATGGAATAATATGTATTAAAAGCCTAGTCAAAATAAAAATAGCTTTTTTTCCTATCCATCGGGAAAGTAACCACACTCAAGTGATATATAATGCACAGCATATCACAACCATTTCACTGACGTAGTCTGGGAAGATGAAAGGTGCCAGACAAAGCAATAAAGAAAAATTCAAGAAAAAAAACACATCCCAAAAAATCAGTCTACCTCGACTGGGGTTCGAACTTCAGACTTCTGATTCCGGGTCAGTCGAGGTAGTCCGATATTTGTGGATGTTTCTTCTTTTTTTTTCTTTCTTGTTTTCTTGCTTTCTTGCACCTTTCATACCCACTTGTTCAGATCTTTCTCTTACACTGGTGCCTGCTCCCTATTTTCTTAACTCTCCCCTTACCAGTCATTTTCAGGATTTTCCCCAAAATTTCACACCCAACTAAAACAACAATAGCTATTTTATCACTCAAACACTATAGCAGTAAGTTCTTGCGATAAATATTTTTTTAAAGCAAAACATACTCTGCAATACACTGTTCATTGTCTTTAAATTGTATGATGTACAAAAGAAATTTGAATAAGAAAAATGTTGGTTGTATCGTAACGAATTTGACGTTTTTTTTCTATAGTTGGTTAGGAGAGGGTTAATCTGCGAAGATGCCTATCTAAAGGTTTGGACAGAAAATTGAACTGAGCTTCAAATATCGATGGTATTTTTAAATCGATGGATATTTGAGGGACGAGTTTTCAGGCCAAATTTTTAGACACGTGTCTTTGCAGAGAACGGCAGTTATACGGTAATCACTCAACGCTAACACCGACTATATCCGTAGTTTACCCGGGTTACTTTTACCCCATGCCTACTTATTACATTTTTCTGAGCCAAATTATAGGCATAGTATCAAGCTAATGTTTTATAGTTTATGCATGTTAAGGGTAGTTGAATAAAATTATCCATGTACATGGTCATTTTTAATACATTTTGTCCAATTTTGAAAAGTAGCAAAAATCTCAAGGATTGAGTGAGTTAAAAGTTAGCGTGAATTATTGATGTTCTGTAAGATATGTTATAATGGCACTGGCTAAGCTGTTAGAGGTTTGCATTGTAAATCACTATAAAAAGCAGCTGATTCACACACAAACGGAGCGGGTTCAAACCCATCTTAGCCTAGATTGAGAGTTGATGCAATGTATGTTTATCAGGATATGGTGGTGGTTGCGGAGGTAGTGGTGGTGGTGGTGGTGGTGATGATGATGATGATGATGATGATGATGATGATGATGATGATGATGATGATGATGATGATGATGATGATGATGATGATGATGATAAAACATCCCACCGAATGTCTTCTGTGTCACTCATAGATGTGTAGTCGGCGGCCGAGGTCTTGGTGGGGTCGTGATTCGTCCCTGACCTTTGACACATAGAGACCACTCTGGCCCAACGCGTAGACAGGAACTCTTTTCTGAGGAAAGGAATAAAGACTAAAACCATTATCGTAAGAAACGCTGAATTCAGACACGTTTGCGATAAGCTATTACAAACCTGCCTCCCTGAAAATTTAAAAATTCATAGTTACTATGAGATATAAATAGCAGTAGCTATTATAGTCAACTTTATGTATTAATATTTTACATTCACTATGATTAAATAAGACTTCTTTTTTACAATCCTTTCAAAGTATGCAGTCTGGCATCAATGTTCATTTTCAATGAGATTTGATGCATTTGAGATGCCCATAAAGATCTGAAATTGGAGCCAAAATTTCGGAATTCTACGAATTGCTCATAAGCAGAAGGCAGGTCTGCTATATAAAAAAAAAATAATAATTAAAAAAAAAAACAAACAAAAAAAAAAAGAACAAAAAAAAAAAACAAAACAAATAATAATAATAATAATGATAATAACCTCTAGATACGTACATGCTTATCTACTATGTGCCTACTATCCTGTATCATCATGTGCTTTTTAAAAATGTTGTTTTATTATTATTATTATTATTATTATTATTATTATTATTATTATTATTATTATTATTATTATTATTATTATTATTATTATTATTATTATTATTATTATTATTTATTATCACTATTATTATCATTATCATTATAATTATTATTATTATCATTATTATTATTATTATTATTATTATTATTATTATTATTATTATTATTATTATTATTATTATTGTTATTATTATTATTATTATCATCATTATTATTATTGTCATTATTATTATCTTACCCAAAGTACTTGCAGATCCTGGTACTGAACACCCCGTAAATGATGGGGTTAGCTGCCGAGTTGAGTGGAACCAGGCTCTGAACGAATATGCCTATCTTCGCCCATGTTAGAGTTCGAGGGACTGCACCGTATACAGCACACAGGTTGTAGATGAAGTATGGACTCCAACAGAGGATGAATACTGGTGGTAGAGGGAAGGAAGAAAGAATGGATTGATTGATTGATAGAGTATCAGAACGGCTATGTCGTCTTGTGGTATGACACTCGTTTTTCGGATCGGAAGGCCCTGGGTTCGAGCCTTGCTCGGCGCATAGTTGAGTCCTTGGAAAAGGCTCTTTACTCACATTCTCTCTCTGTAGTCAGTTTTAACATGAGTACCTCGCCGTTAACAGCGTTGTTTCTGTCCGAAAAATTGTAATATCGCCTAACAGGCGTCATGTCTCGACCTAAATGTTAAGTGTTGATTTGAGCACGTTTAGTGGATATTGTAATATATAAAAGCTCAATTTATATTTAAATGCTCAGAACGGATGGATGGATGGATGGGTGGATTTCACGGATCAATTTGCTGATGGGTGGATGGTAATTTAATGAACGGATGAATTGGTTGATAGATTAATTGTCGGATTGATGGACTGGCAGCTGTATGGATGTGTTGTTGTGTGATTTTTTTGGTTGACTGATCAAAATTTGATGTGTAGGGTGATGGATGTTCGGGTTAATAGGTAAAAAGATAAATGGACTGATGGAAGAAGGAATGAATGGATGGATTGATGGACTGACGAAACTAAGAGGTAATATTTTGTTCTCTTTACAAATTTTCTTAAATTCATCCCCAAGGGAAAATTAGTCGTTTGGGTCTATTCCAAGTGGAAAATGGAATAACCCAGGCGTCAACCGCAGTGCAGCGCTGCAAAGTGTGCCAGTGCGATGTGACTTGCTTAATCCTCTCCTTATCAACTATAGGAAAAGCATCACATTCGTTACGATACAACCTGCTATAGAATTTTTTTTATCGCAAGAACTTACTGCTATTGTGCTTGAGTGATAAAAAAATATTTTTGTATTAGTTCGGGGTGAAGATTTGGGGAAAATCCTGAAAATGGCTGCTAAGAAGAGGGTTAAGGTCACAGACACCAGTACCGCAGCTAATCGAACGCTGTATCTCTACGGTACCAAGAAAAGACTATACCTATAATCCATGCCGCCCCTTAAATGCCTTAAATAAGTTGATGGAGGACGAGATGTATGGCTAGATGGAAGAATGAAATCAACGATTGAGGAATAGATGAGTTGATGGAAGAATGAATTGATTGATGTATACTTAGTAAAGCATTTTTTTAAATGAGCTTTTATATAGCGCTCTATCCATTAAACGTGCTCAAAGCGATTTACAAAGAGTCTCTGGCCAACAGCAACATTTACCTTTAGGACGGTACATGACGCCTGTTAGCGATAATCTTACATTTTTTTTCGGACAGAGATAACGATGTTAACGGCAAGGTGCTCATTTTACATATGACTCAGGTGAGAGAATGTGAGTAAAGAGCCCTCTCCAAGGACTCAACTATGCGCCGAGCGAGGCTCGAACCCAAGACCTTCCGATCCGAAAGCGGGTATCAAACCACTTGACCACATAGCGCACATTATTAATTAAAGAACTTATTTTTTTAAATCCAAAACGTTCCATGATCGAAATTCCACCCGAGTTTACTTACCAAGCACTATGATAAACGTCATCTTTATGGTCCGTATCTTTGCCTGGGGTATAATACCCTTGTTGACGTTAGAACCGGTCCCCTTGTTGGAATGTCTGCCGCCGTGACGAAGTAACTCTGAAATTACACATTTTAAAAACAAACGTCTATGTATATATTAGGATAAATATAGATTTAGTAACAAGAACTGCTTAATGGCCACGTGCTTGGCCAACATTGGCCAAAATTGGCCACACAATGACTCGTCTTTGTATTAATTTTTTTTTTATTAAAAAAAAAAAAATGAAAATTAATATATTGTTCCAATAATAAACCTTTTCTTTATCAAAAACGATGAGTTTATTGAAGGGGTCAGGCAGAGTGTTTCTAGTGTTTGGCCACGTGGGTTCTTTTGAAGTCGAAATTTGTCACGATGAATTATTCTGGCCTTCTGGCAGCCATGCTATAACACGGCGTAACCAAAGTATCCTTTATCTTTTCAGACAATGTTGTTAATACTGTGCGTTTAGCGAAAATGCTCTCAAAACCCGCCAGTCGGATATAACGTGCCCCCTGTCCACCCAGCAGTGATTGGTTAGTTGGGTCTGTTAGATCTGGCGGAAAGTAGTTTGCTATAGACTAGCGTCCTATCCAAAGGATAGCAAACAATTGCTTTTGTCCATTTCACGCCATGGAAACCGGGATAAACTCCGGCTTCGTGGGCTTCAATGTCTGAAGGACCACTTTTTAAAAAAAACGTTTCCACAATACTAGGTGTAACCTTGAACGTTTATAGATAGAATGCAGATGACGTCACTCAGGCCTTTGTTATTGTTTTTGCCATCCGCGTTTGTGAGTTGTTCTCACTAAACTGTATTAATCAGACTATAAAAGTTCATGGTTACACAGAGTTTGTGTGTTGGTCCGTTATACTTCCGGATGCCAATGTTGTGAACTCCTTGGCCAAGAGCATTCTATCTATAGTCTTATTGATACATTTTAATGAGACTACTCATAAAAGTGGTTGAATCCAAACAATAACAAAGAGCTGAGTTACGTCAATTTCTTTCTTCTCTCCATTCATGTAACGTCAGTGAAGTCCCAGGTTTGGGAGTTTTTGACAAGATGAGGGTCATTTTAATCGATCGAGATTTGAATGACGAATTTCTGACCAAAATTTTAATTACGTTTTATAATTCATTGCATCTGAGTACTATAGAGAACTGAACAACATGTGTGTATGAAATGTGCCAGACAAAGCAAGAAAGAAAAATACAAGAAAAAAACAACATCCCAAAAATCAGCTGACCTCGAGGGATTTTTTTTCTTGTATTTTTCTTTCTTGTTTTGTCTGGCACCTTTCAAACACACTTATTCAGCTCTTAATTTTACACCGGTGCCTGCTCCTTAATTTCTTAATTTGATAACTGAATACTTCTATATAAATCTTATCGTGGATACAAACAAGAACATGAAATAGATGTTGCTTAGAATTTGTTTCTGTATTCATGCTTATTGTGTAGTGTCCTGATTTTTGATTTGATTTTTTTCCGTTTTTTGTTAAACACATTTTTATTATGTAAAGCGCGGCAGAGCACGATTAACGTGGATGTTTAGGCGCTATATACATATATTCATTATTTCTTATTTATTTTAAATGTTTTGACTGAACTTTTTCTTATTCCAAAACTTTTTTTTTATTTTAAAGATGGATCTTTAGATTTTATTTTACATAGTTTAAACTAAGAAAAAAATTCATCTTAAAATTTTAAGTGACTCAAAAAATAGCAGAGAGTGTGAGAGGGCTTAGGTAAATGTTGTGCATGGAGAGCTTGTTTACTAGTGTTGATATATTGTTAGATTTACCTAAATCTGTGTATAATCATTTAAATATTGGAGAAAAATAATAAAATCAAATATTTATCATAATCACTATTATTATTATTATTATTATTATTATTATTATTAATTATTATTATTATTATTATTATTATTATATTATTATTATTATATTATTATTTATTATCTATTATTATTATCATCATCATCATCATCATTATTATTATTATCATTATTATTATTTTTTATTATTATTATTATCATTATTATTATTATTTCTAATTTGCTATTACTCCTATGTACTCTGAGCTATTTGCAGCATATTTCAATAATAAATAATTTTTTGAATTTAAAAAAAAAAAAAAAGAATGACTTGAAAAACATACCAGAATCCCCATTTTTCCCTTTCTGATTGCCTTTCTTTCTTTCGCCTTCCATCTTCTGGATGATGTGGGAACGGTTGAAGATAAGGACTACAATCGAAACGTAGCAGACTAGAATGATGATGGCAGGGGTGAAAAACAAAGCAATAGCAACCAGGGTGACGTAAACCTGGGAGAAGGGAAGGGGCGGGGGGGGGGGGGGAAAAATAATTATAATTAATTTTTTTTTTTAATTGAGCTTTTGGACAGCGCATTATCCATTAAACGTGCTAAAACGCTTTTTAAGGGGGCCTGGCCAACAGCAGCACTTGACATGTAGGACATGACATGATGCCTGTTAGGCAATATTACAGTTTGTTGGACACAGACAACGTTGTTGATGGCTACTTACTTATTTTACACATGAGTACCGTGAGAGAATGTGAGTAAAGAGTCTTTTCCAAGAACTCAACTATGCGCCGAACAAGGCTCGAACCCAGGACCTTCCGATCCGAAAGCAAGTGTTATACAACAAGACCACATAGCCGTACAAAATCACATTTATTCGTCCCATTCATATGGGAACTTTGTATTTAGGGTCTATTTAGGGTCCGCCGCAGTGCAGCACCTCAAACTGGGTGAGAGGCGAGGTGATTTGCTCAAGGCCACACATCGCAAGGGTGTTTGAACTCGGTACCTTTCGGGTAGTAACCAAATACCGTACGGCTGAGCCTCACTGTCTCATGAAATGAAAAAAAAACCCACTAAATTAATTTCTCTCTAACACGTAATTATTTGAGAGAGAAAAAAAATGCAATTTAATAAATTGTAAAAAAAAAATATTAAAAAAAGCTAGAAATTCACATTCCTTTTACTGGTCATTAAAATTGATATTTAAGTTAATCTTCGTCTTGCTGTTTATTCCGCCATAATACCCGCTTGATGCCGTTGGTCACTTTTAGAATACAATAAGCCATACGTAAATAACAATTAATAAGAAATGAACACGAAGCTTCGATTTCATGAACACCATACAGATTAGGTGGACGTTCGGGTTCTCCCTTTATCGATAAAACAGGATGAATTAAACACTAAAGACTAATGAGAGATGTGAGAATATCATTAATGAGGTGATTAAACAAAACAATGATGGGACATGGAATTGTAGTATATGCTCCTTTGTATGGAAGCACGAAATAAAATAAAACAATGGACTTTTTCGCGATTTCTATACAACGCCAATCTCACTTTTCTTATTCGTCTTAAGTGTTTCATTAATCGTGTTTTCTTGATAAAAGGGAAACCCGAAACGCCAATATTATCTTTTTTTTCGTTCGTTTAAATTGAAGCTTTCATTTAGTTTCCTATAGATAGAATGCGCTAGGCCAAGGAGTTCACAACATTGCCATCCGGAAGTATAACGGACCAACACACAAACTCTGTGTAACCATGAACTTTTATAGTCTGGTTAATACAGTTTAGTGAAAACAACTCACAAACGCGGATGGCAAAAACAATAACAAAGGCCTGAGTGACGTCATCTGCATACTATCTATAGATAGAATGCGCTTGGCCAAGGAGTTCACAACATTGCCATCCGGAAGTATAACGGACCAACACACAAACTCTGTGTAACCATGAACTTTTATAGTCTGGTTAATACAGTTTAGTGAGAACAACTCACAAACGCGGATGGCAAAAACAATAACAAAGGCCTGAGTGACGTCATCTGCATACTATATATTGTGGTTAATTTCTTCGAGCTACTAACAGGAACATTTCCAATAGCCAATGAACCACAAGAGTATTCCTATAGCATAATGCTTTGTGGTTTGTGGTATGATACTCGCCTTTGGATCAGTATATACATGGTTCTAATCCCGATTCAGGAGGTACAATTTTTTTTAAAAAGTTGATTCACTGCTCTTAGGTGTAAAATGAGTACCTTACAGGTAAAACTGGTGCCTCTGTCGAAGAAATATCGAAGAAGCGCATTTCAGGCATCATGTCACGCACTATATATATATATATATATATATATATATATATATATATATATATATGTTAAATGTTGCTGTACGTTAGCACGGGATCCCTTAAAGACCTCTTTGAGCACCTAATATAGTGGATGTTGCGTTATCTTAAATCTAAAGAATTTTGTTTTGTTTTGTTTTCTGTTTTGTTTTTGATTTTTGTTTATTTTATTTATTTTATTTTTATTCTTAATTTTTTCTTGTTTTTTTTTTTTTTTTTTTTTTTTTTGGGGGGGGGGGGGTTGTTTTGTTTTGTTTTGTTGTTGTTTTTTTTTGGGGTGGGGGGGCGGGGGGGGTTGTTTTTTTTTTTTTGTTTTTGGAAAAATATGAATTGACTATTTTAATAATCACATAGTCACGGATCAGGGGGACCTAATCATGCAATCAACACATTCACTCAATAGGCCCCAGCACTACTCCTGTTAGGCTCCGTTGAAACTATGCAGACTTACATAGTATTACCAAAAACAAAATCGCAAATGTCTCCGGCTGCAGAGTTGCAAAGGTCTTTGACTCAAAAATGTTACTGAAAAGGAAAGCCCGTCATTCTAGAGAACCTATATCCAGCACTCTGGAGCGTGTTTTGATCATGTTGATGGCAAATTATAATTTGTGAAGCTATTTTTCTTTTTTTTTTAATTTTTACTTTGGAAACTACGAATTCCTGAAATTTCAAGTGAGCAGCTCTGAATATGTATCATGTCAATACGCTTCAACAGTCGTGACGTCACTTCCCTCGTAAAGACTCATGGTAACTTCGTAACTGACTCTAAACTATCGGAACAATGGTGGACGCCCTTATGAAATATTTCTCCGACGAGCATAAAAGCGTATCCAGAGGGGAAAAAACATAAATCTGATCATGTTTTGACTTTTACACATTCTGATCACAAGACATATGCAAAGTTCTAGCCAGCATGAAGAATGAAATGTACCGATTTTCTTTGTTTAGAACCACGATGGCCGTCGTTGCTTGGCGACGTGAAATCAGACTATTGAATCCAATTTAGCTCACCTTCCATTTCCAAGCAGCAGAGAGGACCACATTGCACATTGGTCCCCCGTGTTTGTCCTCAACACGAGGTAGGACCAGCCCCACAATGGCAAAGAGACCGCTCAGCGTCCAAGCAATTGCCACAAGAACTTTGACCTTCATTCCTGAGGAACAATTTTAAAATGGTAACATTTATTTTTATTTAACTCTCTACTTACCAGCCATTTTCCGGACGAGTTCCCAATTGGTGCTTGAGGTTGTGAGTGCGCTTCGGGAACAAAGTTCGAAATCCAACAGGCAAGAGTAAAATATATCGTTTTTTTCTACAAAAGTTATTTTCTTAGGATGTGGTGTAGAATAGATAAAGTTACTTTCTTAGGATGAGGTGTAGAATAGATAAAGTTACTTTCTTAGGATGAGGTGTAGAATAGATAAAGTTACTTTCTTAGGATGAGGTGTAGAATAGATAAAGTTACTTTCTTAGGATGAGGTCTAGAATAGATAAAGTTACATTCTTAGGATGAGGTGTAGAATAGATAAAGTTACTTTCTTAGGATGAGGTGTAGAATAGATAAAGCTACATTCTTAGGATGAGGTGTAGAATAGATAAAGTTACTTTCTTAGGATGTGGTGTAGAATAGATAAAGTTACTTTCTTAGGATGAGGTGTAGAATAGATAAAGTTACATTCTTAGGATGAGGTGTAGAATAGATAAAGTTACTTTCTTAGGATGAGGTGTAGAATAGATAAAGTTACTTTCTTAGGATGAGGTGTAGAATAGATAAAGTTACTTTCTTAGGATGAGTTGTAGAATAGATAAAGTTACTTTCTTACAGTAAGACATGTATTTTAACGGCATAAACATCAAGTTCACCGAGACATAATACCCTTTTGAGACGACTGGTAAAGAAAGTAAATGAAGTTGGGCTCGACCCCCGGGGCATCTCTTGCCCAGGTCACAACGGCCAATCCCCCCCCCCACCCCGCCCCTAACCCAAGCGTGTAGGACAATTATAGAAATATCAGAAACCACGAGTTATGATATTATAATTCGAATGTATACATTTGTATACGACATAATTGGTTGGTTCTTTATCATGTTTATCTAGTAAAAATACACATTTCCTTATATCAACCTGTTAATATTGACTGGGTTACAAACCCTCTTGGAGTATTGAATTCCATTTAGTTTTAAGTTTCATTATATATAGTATGCGCTTGGCTAAGAAGCTCATAACATTGCCATCCGGAAGTATAACGGACCAACACACAAAACTGTGTGTATCCATGAACGCTTATAGTCAGGTTAATACAGTTCAGTGAGCATTACTCATAAACGCGGATGGCAAAAAACAATAACAAAGACCAGACTGACGTCATCTTCCAACTATCTATAACGTGCTGTTGCCCAAAGCGGCGAAGGAAACAAGATCGATCCCGGATAAATTGAGTCCAATGAACAGACTCAGGCTCATTATTCACATTCTCTCTCCGTTATCAAGTGTAAAATGAATACATAGCCGTTAAGAGAGTTGTCGCCGCTGTCGAAAATTGTAATATCGCCTGGGGTCATTTCTCATTCTCCATGCTAAGTGTTGTTGTTATAGTGACGGTATAAAGAAAGGGCTTTGGGCAGGTTTAGTTTGTGTATATATGTGTGTGTGTGTGTGTGTGTGTGTGTGTTGGGGGGGGGGGGGGGGTTGGGGGGTTGTGGCACAAGAGATTTTTTTCTTTTTAAATCCAATTAATGTATAAAGCACATTCAGCATGATATAATTTTGAAAATGTATACAAATGCCATCTATTATTATTATTATTATTATTATTATTAATTTATTATTATTATTATTATTATTATTATTATTATTATTTTTATTATTATTATTATTATTATTATTATTATTATTATTATTATTATTATTATTATTATTATTATTATTATTATTATTATATTATTATATTATTATTATTATTATTATTGTTATTATTATTATTATTATATTATTATTATTATTATTATTATTATTATTATTATTATTATTATTATTTATTATTATTATTATTATTATTATTATATTATTATTATTATTATTATTATTATTATTATTATTATTATTATTATTATTATTATTATTATTATTATATTATTATTATTATTATTATTATTATTATTATTATTATTATTATTATTATTATTATTATTATTATTATTTATTATTATTATTATTATTATTATTATTATTATTATTATTATTATTATTATTATTATTATTATTATTATTATTATTGTTATTATTATTATTTTTTATTATTATTATTATATCATCATCATCATCATCATCATCATCATCATTATTATTATTGTTTTTATCTTTAAATGTTGTCACCAGCACTTGGAATGCCAGCGGCGATTCAATACCACCATACTTTCTTGCTGTCCCTTAACAAATATAATACAACTTACCAGCTGCCCCCACTTGTTATTTTTCGATTATATTATATTATCATGAACTATTATCATCACATGTGTTAAAGAATCAAAACATGACGAGTGAACAGTTTAAGGAAAGGATAGACAAAAATAGAAATGGAAGGAAGACAAGACGGGGGAAAAGTGGTGGAAGAAAGAAAAGGAAAAGGATAAAAGTTGTCATGAATGTATTTAATCGTTTCTTCACACCGTCATTCCAACACAAGGCCATTGAACGACGACATTCCTTGCTACCTATACAAATAAACAACTCATCGTCTAACAACAATTATCACAATCATAAATGTCTTAAAGTTGGCTTGATTAACGCAAGGTCCGTTACTAAAAAGGAAGCCTCAATTGAAAATATTATCATTGAGAAGGATTTGGATATTTTTATTATCACGGAAAGTTGGCTTAAAAACAATGACAGTAAACTGATTCTACGAGGATATAGTTTCATAGCACAGCATCGAAAAACCGGTCGAGGAGGAGGGATTTTTGTTATTCATAAAGAATCCGTTAAGCTACAGAAAAACAAGACGCAATCGAATTACAAAACTTTCGAATCTCTAGATATGACATTAACATCAGAAAGGAATGAGAAGTACCATGTTGTTGTAATTTATAGACCTCCTCCATCTACAAGGAATAAACTCACTCATAATCAATTCTATGATGAAATCGACACGCTCGCGTTAGAAACTAGCACAACCAGTGGTGAAATTCTTATATTGGGCGATTTTAATGTTCACATGGACGATCTAACGGATACAAAATGTTTGAAGTTAAAGGATATTTTAGATAGTCACAATTTAAGACAATATGTAAAGGACGGAACTCACAAGGCGGGGCACATCTTAGACTTAATAATTTCCAGGAAAGATAACAAAATAATTGATAACGTTGACGTTTTGGATCGCACAATTTCAGATCATAACCTGATTGCTTTAAATCTAAAAATCGAATGCAAAACAACCGTCAAGAAAACGATCACATACCGGAAAACAAAATCACTAAATAAAGAAACATTTCAAGAATCCATTAGGTCTTTGGATTTACTCGCCTCTGTTAAGAGTTGTGATAATGTTCACGATATGGTAAACACATATAATAATTCACTGAAAACTGTGTTCGATGAGCTGTGTCCATCGGTCACGAAAGAAATTATTCTTCGACCAAACACCGCGTGGTATTGCAACGAGTTACAAACACTGAAACATCAACTCAGATCTGCCGAACGGATTTGGCGTCGATCCAAATTAGAAATTCATAATCAAATTTATGTAAGACTAAAACACAAACGGAACAAATTAATTCTATCATGTAAAAAAAACATACATTAAAAATAAAATAACAAGTGCCAAACGAAACTCACATGAACTTTTCGCCACCCTGAACAAACTGATGAAGGATCATCCTTCAAATAATTTCGAGGACCCTATTGCTACCGCAAATAGTTTCTCTCTACACTTTAGAGATAAAATATCAGGTATTCGGAATAATTTGGACAAAGAAGAGATAATGAAAGCACAAATAAATGAAACTAATGCACTTCCAGCCGGAGCAGCATTCGACGAATTTGAACCCGCCACTGAAACAGAAGTACTGTCTGCGCTGAGACAATGCTGCAAAACAACCAGCCCAATAGATCCCATTCCTTCATGGCTTGTTCTTTCTTGTGCTGATATTTTGGTTCCCGTTCTTACTCATATTATAAATGCTAGTTTGTTTATTGGTGAGGTATCTAATAATCTTAAACATGCTATTGTCACTCCCATATTAAAGAAATCTAGCCTTGACAAAGAAGACCCAAATAATTATCGACCAGTCTCGAATCTCACCCTCATGTCTAAACTAATTGAGAAAATTGTTGCTTTTAGGCTTAACACGTTTTTGAATGAACACAATTTGTTCTCTAAATTTCAGTCTGCTTATCGCCCCTTTCACAGCACTGAAACTGCTCTTATTAAAATCCATAATGATATCATAAATCATTTATGTCGGAAAAATGATGATGTTATTATCATACTACTCGACCTTAGTGCTGCTTTTGACACAATAGACCATACTCTTTTAATTGACAGACTTAAGACACTATACGGATTTGGGGGTACTGTCCTTGACTGGTTTTCTTCTTACCTCTCTGACAGAATTCAATCAGTGTCTGTAAATCGACATGACTTCTCTTCTCCTTGTCCCCTATCTTTTGGTGTACCACAGGGTTCAGTTCTGGGACCCTCTTTATTCACCCTCTATATCAGACCATTAGGTGACATCATCTCAAAATATTTTATTAAGTACCATTTTTACGCAGACGACACCCAATTACTGTTTCCCATTAATATCGACAATCATCTCAATGTTATAACGGATATAGAAAATTGTATCTCTGAGATTAGTGACTGGATGTGTTGCAACAAACTCAGGTTAAATGAAAATAAAACAGGGGTGTTGCAAATTACAAGACGGGGCTTCGTGGACCTTTCCACGCTTAACCTGAATCTTTCTGATTGTGTAATTCCCATCACTAAAGAACCTGTGAGAAACTTAGGAGTTTTATTCGATACCAAATTAAACATGTCTGCCCATGTCACTAATGTAACTAGATCCTGCAATCTTTACCTTAGATCTATTGGTGCTATTAGAAGGCTTCTTGATATTGATACTACTAAACTTCTTGTGGTCTCTTTGATTCTTACCCGCCTTGATTATTGCAATAGCTTGCTCTATGGTTGTGATAATAATGTCATTAATCGACTCCAAAAGATACAGAACAAAGCAGCTCGATTGGTAACGTTATCTAAAAAGCGTGAGCATATAACACCGATTTTGGAGGACCTACACTGGCTACCTGTAAAGTTTAGGATTGAATTTAAAATACTCACCCATGTTTTCAATTGCTTAAACAATTCCGCTCCTGTTTACCTTCAGGAACTTATCCACCTTTATGAACCCAGTCGAAATTTAAGATCTGCCAATTTAAATATCCTAAGGGAACCCCCAAAATCGTTAGTTTTTCATGAGAAATCCTTTGACCACCATGCCCCCCGACTGTGGAACTCCATCAATATTGAAACTAAAAATAGTGAAAATCCACTTATCTTTAGAAAACGGTTAAAAACTGAGCTTTTCTGTAGGGCATATAATTTGGACTCTTAGTATGTATTTTATTATAATATATTATGTTATCATCGAACTTGTGTGGTTTTAACATGCCAGTTCTATATTTGTATATCATACATGATGTGTTGATGTAAAGCGCCAGTGAGCAATTCCAAATTGGAACTAGGCGCTATATAAGTTCATTATATTATTATTATTATTATTATTATTATTATTATTATCATTATTATCATTATTATTATTATCATTATCAATCCTTGCATAATACTGCCGTACCCTGAAAAACAAGTATAAATTATAATTGTTACCATTCAACTCATCCTTCACGAATACCACTCGATTAAAATGATGCTCATCTTGCCAAAACAACTCTCAACCCTGTGATTTCTCGAAGTCATTAGTAGTTATTACCAACAAGAGACGAAGTGAGTTGGAAAGTACCAGAAGACAGTAGAGAATAAAAATTTCACGGAGTTGTCGTACCAGTAACGTCGCGGGTTCGAACCCCCATCGCCGTCGCGATCATTATTCTCTTTTATTCTCTATTGTCTTCTGGGACTTTCCTACTCACGTCATCTCTTGTTGTTTTCAACACAAGTGCCTGCTCCACTCATTTTTCTGCATTAGTGGTTATTTTTTTTTTTTTTTTTGCTAGATACAAATTTATGTAGTTAGTTGTCCAAGATTGTTGATCGCGTCAATCGATAGATGGATGTTTGGAGGATCGAAAATCCGTCTAACATACTAGTATTACGACTGGGTATTGTTTAGATATATTATTATCATATGATATTGAAATTGTCATCGATCAACAACAGTAACGAGAAATTCTTGGATATGACAATCCCGTTTTGATGTGGAGATTATAAACTCCGTATTAATAGCATGTGGTTGATATAATACTAAAAAGACAAAAAAAAAATAAATAAAACTAACAAAAAGAAAAAAAAAACTATCAAAATTGATATTTTATCTAGCCAAATATGCTAAAACCGCTTTGCAATCGGGTCTCTCCCCCCCCCCCCCCTTTCTCGCGCTGTCTTTATTTCTTTCATATCTTTCTCTCTCTGACTCTCCCTTCCTCCGTCACCCTCTCTCTCTCTCTCTCTCTCTCTCTCTCTCTCTCTCTCTCTCTCTAACTCTCTCTCTCTCACTCTCTCTCTTTTTTTTCTCTCTCTCTTATATCTATCTATCTATCTCCATCACACACACACACACACACACACGCACACACACGGGAATATATATATACGCACATCTCTCTCTCTCTCTATCTCTCTCTCTCTCTCTCCCTCTCTCTCTCTCACTCTCTCTTTCTTTCTTTCTTTCTCTCACTCTCTCTCTCACTAATGTCGGATAAAATGTATTCAAAGCAACTTTAGAAAAACAAAAAAACATTACCCTTAACATCAATCTATTATTCCCTTCATTATTGAGACAGGTCTCCAGTTTGTTTTCCTCAAAATCCAGACCATACCAATATCGTATTTATTCGTATTAGAATATCTGAAGGAGGATCAGATCAGATAAATTATTTTCTGTCAAATTCTCTTGACTCTGTTTTCTGGTGTGTTGTTTTCTACCAGAAGACAACAGTGAAATGAATAATCTGAAACTGTTTTGATCTCGAAGGGGACTTAATCCTGATTATCATCGACAGGGATTTTCAAATGTGACCCCTCGCCTCACGATGCTTAAAAATATTGTTATTGCCATCAACCATCAGACTTGGCTTGAGTTTTTACTTTTTATTAAAGAGAAGAAATATTGTATTAAAGAGTACTAAGAATCTTCTTCTTCTTCTGTCAGCTTCTCCCGCATTTTGCAAGGGTTGCCATAATGAATGCCACATCTCCATGCATCTCGGTTCAGCGCATCATCTTCCTCCAGGCCCAGTTCTTTCATAACATACTTTACATTATCCCACCATCTAGTCTTTGGGTTCACTTTTACCTCTTTCCCGCTATTTGTAAGTCCAAAACTTTCCTTCCCACCTACTCTCTCTCTCTCTCGTCTCTTTACAGATAGGTAAGAGTGTTAAGAAAAAGATTTCATATTTTTGATCAATTAAGCTTTAATTTGAGTTATTACTATAAGGTTCATTCCAACATAATACCGTTTTCAGACAAATGTTCTTTCTTCTTCACTTCCATTTCTCAGAAGTAAATCAATTCTTTAACCCTTCAGACCAAGAATAATGCTGAGTGCAGACAAGATTTTTTTCTTCTGAATCCCTCCATTCCCCCCCCCCCCTCCCCCAGCAACAGTGATTGGGTAGCAAGGAATGTTTGACCTGGCCTAAAGTATTTTACAATGATTTATCGTCATATTATCCAAAGGATAAATAACAATTGCCTTTGTCCGTTTCACGCTATATAAACCGGGATAAACTCCGGCTCCATGATGATAATGAAATGACACTAATGATGATGATGACAATGATGATGATGACAATGATGATGATGATGATGATGATGATGATGATGATGATGATGATGATGATGATGATGATGATGATGATTAGCAAATATGATAATAAGTGTTATAACTGACCACTGCCTTTGAACTGTATTGGTCTGGCCACTGCGTCCAGTCGATCAATGCTCAGAGCCACCAGCATGTAATTTGAGGCAAACGTCACCATCATCTGAAAGAGGAAATTAACATTAAAACTGAAATTAAAAAATATTTGTACAAATAGGATTTGGGTACAAAGCTAGGTTCACACTTTAGCAGGTCTGAGAACTGAATGCAACATCGACCTGATTTAACAAGTCGGAACTAAGTTGATTAGAAACACAATAAACTTAAGTTATTAAATATTGACTAAATGTGCTCAAAGAGCTTTACAAATGGTCCATAGCTAACAGCACATATGGCATGAAGGGCGAGTCCTGACGGCCATATTTAAGTTTCTTTTCGAAAAAGATAACGCTGTCAACGACCAGGTACTCATCTGTACGGTAAGAGAATGTGAGTAAAGAACCTTTTCTAAGGGCTCAACTATAAAAAAACAAGGAGAGCGGAACTCGAACTCATGACCTTCCGAAGTCGAATGTCATACCACACGACCAAATTGTAGCCGCAAGATATTGTTTGTTTGTTTTTTCTCTCAGAAAACAGAAATACATGAGAATGTCATGTCCATAGGACCCACAGTTGCCAAATCAATTGGCTATGTCAATAGACAGAGCTATCTTTTTCCCCAAGAGCGTAGACGCGTCAAAGACACTTCTTTCATCGAATCAGCGTTGATTGGGGGGGGGGGGTGGTGCTCTCTGTCACAAAACGGTGAGATATAATGCAAGGTAAAAATGAACTCATTCCTTAAAGCAAGGTAAAATGTCAGTAACTCAGTCGAAACACAAGCAAACGGTTGAGGTTGTAAACCGCGTAATGATTGTAACCCCCCTCCCCCACCCCCCACTATACACAGAGCCCCTCCATCAGCTCGGGTCATTGGACCTATGATAGACATGGTAGAAAGTACTCATCAATTGACCTGCGTGCTATGGACACAGTGGAAAGCGATTGCTATAGTTCGCTCAAACTTATAAAAACCGGAATCTATAATTAAAAAACATAAAACAAAGTAAAAATAATTCAACTTTCACAAATAAAACAAAGAAAATATTACAGCAAAACAAAGAAAAGGAAAAAGACCCCCCCCCCCCCCCATCCCCACCCAACCCCGCACTTCCCCTCAAATGATAAACAAATATTATTCAAATAAAGCGCAATCTGATAAAAAACGAACAAACTAACCAATTCTTATTGAAAAGCAAGAAAACAAAATTAAATATTATTAAAAAGGATTAAAGCTTGCCATGCCCTAACTGTTCTCTCCAAAACTAGTTCAAAGGCGTTCGTAAAAGCATATTTTCCTTCTTTATTTGATGAACTCCAATTAACCTTATTTCTTAAAAGGGCAGAGTATTGTAATAATGTAATGAGAACATAGAAATAGAAAACAAATAAATAAATAGATAGTATAAGTAATATTAGATATTATTTTTTAGCTCTTAACATCATAGAAAGCCCCGCCTCTTCCAATATATCAGATAATTCAAGCTGAGAAAAACATGAAATGGGTTAAATGATTTTTCTTTAGATATTATCCTGGGTTTGCTCATATATATCTTACTCTTAGTCTCCTTTTCCTCCTCCTATACTTCTTCTTCTTCTTCTTCTTCTTCTTCTTCTTCTTCTTCTTCTTCTTCTTCTTCTTCTTCTTCTTCTTCTTCTTCTGAGACTTCAAATTTATTATCTGGTCTATGACTTTTTGATAAGTTAAGGGGTCTTAAGACACTGTCGGCATTTGAAACTCAGACTGAAAAAAATATTTTACAAGAATCTACAGCCAAAACATCCGCTCAACCCTCTCCTTACCAACCATAGGAAAATCGTCATATTTATGATGATGCACTCAACAATTCTCGTATTCTGATTTCTCTTTTATCCAAATCACAAAATTTAAAAAATGCATTGATTTCACCTATAAATATTAAACACTGTTGTAGCGTAGCCATCGTTATTATAGCATTGACACTAGAACCCTCTAGGACTGGCAGTTTGACGTCATTTTTGACAACATTGTGTATAGAAGGCACTTGCTACTTTTTTTTTATTTTTTGTTTGATTAGAAAAGTCTGTTTTTTTGTGTCTGATAGGTGTGAATTTTCGGGGGAAATTCTAAACATGGCTCGTTAGGAAAGAGGTAAGCTGTGACTTATAGGATGAGATCTTACATGAAACGATATTCAAAAGAAATAAATCATTGGTCTTGGATTTTCTTGCCTTTTACATTATGAATATTTTTCATTTTAAATTTTATTTTAGTAAACATTCTCACATGTCAAATATCATTTAAAAAACAACTATCAAAATATTGGACTTCTTCTTCTTCAAGTACCAAGTATGTGCCAAACATCGGTGATCATGGTACGCCATTCATCTCTCCTACTTTGTTACCAAGCTGTTCAAACTATTCAAATATGTTTTTTCTTGGTCTACCTTTACTCTTTTTACCTTAAATCTTTCCTGTGAGAGCAAGATGTTCAATTCATTTATGTCGATTTAGGTGCCCTAAAAATTGCATTTGTCTTTTTTTATTGTACGAATTAATAACCTTTTTGGACAACTTATGTTACAAAAATATCGGACTGACAGTTACTGCACGTTTTCAATATAGAAGTAGGTCAGAAGTTGGCACCCGAAATTGTTTCACTTGTCACTGTCGTTATTAAAAAAGAATTCCTTATGGATACTGAAAAGCGCCAAAGCACTATTTAATATCTGATACGAAATAGTCATTTCGTTTATGAATAGTTCTTCCTACATTCTATCATTCAAACTATAGAAGTGTTGGGTTACACATAGTCTTGTGTGCCGGTACATTGTATCCTGCTGGCGGATGGTGTGAGCATTTTGGCGCAACGCAGAGGATCATTATAATGTGTATATATGTGTTTGTATGCATATATATATATATGATATATATATATATATATATATATATATAATATATATATATATAATTATATTTATATATATATATAGTAGGCATCTTTCCGTCTCGGAAAGAAACGATGGTTTGCGCCTGTATGACTTGGTCATATATATTATATATATATATATATATAAAATATATATATATATATATATATATATATATATATATATATATAGACCAAAGTCATACAGGGCGCAAACCATCGTTTCTTTCCGAGACGGAAAGATGCCTACTATATATATATATATATATATATATATATATATATATATATCATATGTTTGCACACGCGTGTGTGTGTGTGTGTGTGAGAGAGAGAGAGAAAGAAAGAAAGAAAGAAAGAGAGAGAGAGAGAGAGAGAGAGAGAGAGAGAGAGAGAGAGAGAGAGAGAGACGAACATAGAATGAGATTGACCACAAGTAATTTCATTCACCAATTACATCCATTAAGAGCTTGCTCCGTACGACAATGCTAATCTCATCTACTTCCAAGGCCAGTCTTTCATTTCCTTTCAATCTTTACATAGTCGATCATTCCACTTTCAATCATGCCATCGGACTAACCAATGTGACCCATCTTCTGAAATCGATATGGATGCGTTGTGTTGGTGTACAATACTCACAGCATCCGTCTGTCGGATATTATAACGTACCAAAACATGAAACTTTGTGTAACCTTGAGCTTTGAGCTTTGACCTTTATATAGCACAATATCCACGAAATGTGCTCAAAGCGCTTTACAAGGGGTCCCTGGTCAACAGCAACATTTAACATGTTGGACGGGACCTGACGCCTGTTAGGTGATATTACAATTTTTAGGACAAATACAACGCCGTAAACGGCCAGGTACTCATTTTACACCTGAGTACGGTGAGAGAATGTGAGTAAAGAGCCATTTTTCCAAGATCTCAACTATGCGCCTAGCGCGAGGCTCGAACCCAGGACCTTCCGATCCGAAAGCGAGTGTCACACCACAAGACCACATAGCCGCACATAGTCTTGAACGTTCGTAGTCTGATAGGTTATGGTTAATAGGTACAGTTTAGTGAGAATTACTCATAAACGCGGATGGCAAAAAGCAATAACAAAGCCCTGAATGACGACACTTCAGTCTAGGATCTATCCATCCTGCCCCTAAAATAGTTGTGCCACCTTTATACAACTTATTCATTATTAGTACTCCGAAGGACTGGACCTTGCCAGTGAAGTAGAAAAGGTAAAGGGTAAAGGGTTGGAAGTCACGACTTTCCTGCCCTATTTCGTACCTTCTATAATTTGATTTGCTGCCGATTGCATGAAGCGATGGTTGTATTGATAGAACGAAGTTGACGTCACCCAGGTCTTTGTTATTGTTTTTTTTTTTTTGTTTGTTTTGTTTTGTTTTGTTTTTTGCCATCCATGCTTATGAGTATCTAATTCTCACTTAACTGCATTAACCAGACTATAAACGTACAATGTTACACATAGTTTTTGTGTTGGTCCGTTATACTTCCGGATGGCAATGGTGTGAGCTTCTTAGCTAGGCGCGCACTGTCTATCACATCAAATTAATTACCGGAAGTGGTATCTGATCCCGAGAGATGCGTACTGTTAAATGTATGCAAAGTCGAAGTAAGAGAAAGATGATCTGTTCACGTACCTCTCAACCTCGTACGTCTTCCTCCTCGGCATCATTAGATACCATCCGTCGCCTACGCATAACATTAAGAAACACATAGATAATCAATCCGTCAAACAAAATGCCTGATGTCAACAGAAATCAACCGTCTTGTCTAAGTTCCCGAGACATAGTAGTCCTTTACGGGTTACAGTGCAATTTCACCCCCCCCCCCCCCTTGCCCTCCCCAATCAACATTCGCGGAGTTAATAAAAAATGTTCCAAGGCGTCTGTGTGACCTGAAAGTGTTGCATATGAGCGTGTAAAGGGGTTTATTCTTCAAAGACATACGACGGATTGTGGAGCTGGAGTTTTTCCCGGTTTCTGTAGCAATAAACTTGTTAAAAGTAAATCTGAGACCTTTTGTGATCAATCATGCGGCTAAGTGGTCAAGTGGTATGGCACTCTTCTTCGAATCCAAAGGTCCTGGATTCAAGGACCTGCTCTGAGCGGAGCATAGTTAAGTTCTTGGAAAAGGCTCTTTGCTCACATTCTCTCACCGTCATCATCATTATTGCCTTTTTCACCCTGGGTCAGGGTATAGGCCACAGACAAACAGTTTCCATCCTTCTCTATCCTGAGCTAACGTTTTTTTAAATCTCGTTCCATGTCTTATCACTTATCTGTATATCAGCTTCTTTAATTCTTTTCCATGCTCCTCGTGGCCTTCCCCTTGATCTTCTGCCCTGAGGTTCCCAGTTCAATACTGTCTTTGTTATAGTGGAGTCGTTGTTTCTAAGCGTGTGTCCAATCCACCTCCATCGTCTTCTTCCTATTTCCTCTCCCACTGGTTTCTGCTGTGTTCTTTTCTTTTCACCCATCGTATTCAGGTGTATAATGAATACCTGGACCATTAACACCTTTGTCTCAATTGGAAAAAAAATACAATATCGCCTAACAAGTTTTACTGTCGGCTAGGGATTCCATGAAAAGCGCCTGGAGTACGTTAAGCAAATTTTGCGCCATATAAAGGCTGAATATTCTTTTAACCGTTTCACAACGGTTATTTTTATCGGCATCAACGTAATCCTTGAAATTCAGTCCTGAGGGTGGAGTGAGTATCTTACCTTAACTCATATCATCAATTGCCAATAGGGATAATATAAAGAAAACATTTTTTTGGCAAAAACAAATCATCAGATCATAGTAAATCGAGAAGCGTGAGTCAAACACTTTGAGCACGTATTATTATAAGATGTTGAGATAATCTATTGATCCAGGCAAAAAAGATAAAGAAAGTCCAGTAGTATTTACGAGTCTTGGCCTTTAAATAATATCTAACGGATAAAAAGGAAGGAATGATGATGATGATGATGATGATGATGATGATGATGATGATGATAATAATAACAATAATAATAATAATAATAATAATAATAATAATAATAATAATAATAATAATAATAATAATAATAATAATAATAATAATAATAATAATAATAATAATAATATAATAATAATAATAATAATAATAATAATAATAATAATAATAATAATAAATAATAATAATAATAATAATAATAATAATAATAGTAAATATATAATAATAATAATAATAATAATAATAATAATAATAATAATAATAATAATAATAATAATAATAATAATAATAATAATAAAAAATAATAATAATAATAAAAAAAAAAAAAAGAAATAATAGAAATGAAAAAATAAAAAAAACAATTCAAATAATATAAAAAAATAATCGAAATATAGAGAGAGAAATAACAAAAAGAAACGAGACAGAAAAGAATAATGAGAGATAGATAGAAGAAGCGAAGATAGTATGCAATGAAGTAAGGCTTAGTATGATTTGAAGCAGATGAGAAGGATAAGAGAAAAGAAGACAAAGAAGAAGAACAAGAAGATGTGTACGAATGAGGACAATTTACCTGGTCCAAATTATTATAACACAAAACAAATCGTCGTAAATATTTAGGTCGGTAAACAGTTTATAAAATCAAACGGATGCACTATCAAATATTGACGTTTTTGCATACATATAATATGTCGACATGGAAAGAAGAATGGATGGGAAACATTACAATAAGAAGCGGAAGAAAAATACTGGGTGTTCGAGTTTTTGACGTTACTCAATACTCTATAGATAGAATGCACTTGGCCAAGGAGTTCACAACATTGCCATCCGGAAGTATAACGGACCAACACACAAACTCTGTGTAACCATGAACTTTTATAGTCTGGTTAATACAGTTTAGTGAGAACAACTCACAAACTCGGATGGCAAAAACAATAACAAAGGCCTGAGTGACGTCATCTGAATACTATCTATACAAGACTTTTTTTTTTAAATGATAAATGGTAAAGTACCCCGTTCGTAACCTTGATAATTGAGAAGAAACATGAGTATATTAGCTTAACGAAAACAATCAAAGTACTTTACATGAGCGGGATGTTTTGGGTTAACAATTCTTCTTCAGGACTAACAAAAGGAATTTGAACAATGCTCCTTCACATAAGATCCGGAGAGACGGTTGTTCAACGATGATGATGATGATGATGATGATGATGATGATGATGATGATGATGATGATGATGATGATGATGATGATGATGATGATGATTATGATGTTTATGATCGTGATGTTGATGATGTGGTGGTGGTAGTGGTGATGATGATGATATGATGATGATGATGATGATGATAGATGATGATGTGGTGATGATGATGATGTGATGATGATGATGATGATGATGATGATGATGATGATGATGATGATGGATGATGATGATATGAAGATGATCATGATGATGATGATGATGATGATGATGATGATGATGATGATGATGATGATGATGATGATGATGATGGTGATATTCAGGAACACGAGGAGGAGGAGTAGGGAGGCATGGAGAGAGACCGGCACGAGAGGGGATGAAATGAGTACTTACTGCAAAGAATTTGTGTAGTCGACACATGACGTCACCGGCATACCAATACACTACCGTTCTAGATATAATGTCCGGAAGGACAATAAGAGGACCAGTCAGAAGATCTGAAAGGAAATATTTAATTATTGAATATATATATATATATATATATATATATATATATATATATATATATATATATATTGCAGATGGCGTCACTCAGGCCTTTGTTATTGTTTTTGCCATCCGCGTTTGTGAGTTGTTCTCACTAAACTGTATTAAGCCAGACTATAAAAGTTCACGGTTACACAGAGTTTGTGTGTTGGTCCGTTATACTTCCGGATGGCAATGTTGTGAACTCCTTGGCCAGCGCACTATCTTCTATCTATCTATCTCTATATATATATATATAAACAACGATGTTCAATCAAGTCCATAATTGTGTTCGGTTATCAGATCTGCAAATATGTGCACGTAAATCTATCACACCTTCAAGAGCGCTTATGGCATAATTGTGATTTCCCACAGAGGCAAAGCTGTTACTTGTCGGATACTCATTTTACACCTGAGTACGGTAGAGAATGTGAGTAAAGAGGATATTCCAAGGAATCAATTTTGCGTCGTCCAGAATGGGACTCGATCAAACCATATACACTGAGCTAAAAGGAAAGAAAAGTTGTGACGTCATACCTTCTACTTTTCTGGTTCTAAAATCATTGGAAGTGTTTATGTAACTAGTCCTTCGGAGAAATAATAACGAATAGTTTACATATTGAATCATAAGGTAGCTTAACTATTTTAGTACACAGATGTATAGGCCGATTATTAGGTTTATGGTACGTAAAACAGCGAGGATAGAGATCTTCATTGACGACAATCATGTATTTAGGCTAGAAAATAAGATGCCATCACTCTGAAAACAGACAATCATTTACACAAAGTATGTATTCAGTTCCCCGGAAGAGTGGTTTTACATTTCCAATTGGATAAGTACAAGTTTCTTTGACATCACAGTTTTCTATGTGGTCTAGTGGTATAACACTCGCTTTCGGATCAGAAGGTCCTGGGTTCGAGCCTCGCTCGGCGTATAGTTAAGTCCTTGGAAAAGACTCTTTACTCACATTCTCTCACCGCACTCAGGCGTATAATGAGTATCTGGCCGTGAACATCGTTTTCTCTGTGGGAAAAACAAATCGTAATACCGCCTAACAGGCATTATTTCTCGTTTTACATGTTACGTGTTGCTGTTGCTTAGGGACACTTATAAAGTGCTGTGAGCACGTGTAATGGATATTGCGATTTATATATATATTATATATATATATATATATATATATGTGTGTGTGTGTGTGTGTGTGTGTGTGTGTGTGTGTGCATTTTCTTCAAATAAAGATAATAATACGTGTCGTTTCGTGCTTAAACCTTTACTCAACAACAAAAAGATGTGAAGATATTCGTGAAGATGTATTGACCATCTGTGATGGTCTCACAATATACTATTGTGACGGTGTCTATCTAGGCCGTCAAATCATGTGCGGACAGCAGTGTTACAATTCAGCGTTCAATCAGATGCTTTACGTTCTTATGTTGTTTAATGCTCTTTGCCGCGGTGGAAGTGCCTATTGATGAAGCGTGGCCGCTGTTAACGTGGTTTTTGCTTGTGCAGAAGCCTCCCGCAGTTTCAGGAAGACTGCGCCTCCGACTTCACGAGGGACAGAATTTTCTGAATCGACATCCACCTCGTATGTGCAAGTGTCAGGGATGCCAAGAACGAGTGTTGCTGGGACTTATTTAGGCCCATACTTGTGTCACCGTTCATTATGAGTCTGAGAGGGGTTACTCTGCATATGCTCTCTTGTTTTGTTAAGCCAATGCCAAGTGATCGTCTCCTGTTTGACGCCGAGGGTTGGGGCTGTGGGGGGGGGAGGGAGTATGGGTGGACTGCTACCTTTATCGGGCCACATTCTTCACGTGCTTTTGTCAGCGTTCCAGACATAAACATGCAAAGTTGAATCTTTCTTCTCAACGTTCGTCTACCCCGACACCCAAGCAAAGTTCTCCTCGATGAAGTAGCCAAAGCCTGGGCGATATGTTCTCAGAAACTTAGGCTCCGCGCCTCAAGTTGTTCCCGCCAGCTTCCTCAGTAAGACTGTTGCGTTTTTCATCTTTCGGGTAACAGCTTCGAACTCGATGGACTCGATAGGTCAGACTGCGGCCGCACAAAATCCCCAGCAACCTCGGAAATGATTCATATGGGAAAACGTGTTCCGCCTTTGGTTATATATTAAGGTGTCACTGCAGCGACCGATTTGGAAATGTTCATCTTCAGGGTACCACGCACTGACGAGACAAGAGGTTTAAAGTGGGTTGAGTAGGAAATATACAGCTATGATGAGAGTAAAGTTTTAGATGGAAAACATAATGGAGTAGATGTTTACAAAGGGTTGAATGGGAAACACACAACACTGACAAGAGTAGAACTTTACAGAGGATTGAATGGGAAACATACAGAAGTGGAGAGAGAAGATATTTACAGAAATATTGAATGGGAAATATCCATTACTGACGAGAGTTGAGGTTTATAGAGGTTTGAATGGGAAACATAACAGGGCTGAAGATAATAGAGGTTTACAGATTGATTGAATGGGAAACATGCAATCATAACAAGAGTAGAGGTTTCAGAGGATTGAATAGGAAACATGCATCATGCACAAAGTAGACTTGTGTAGATAGAGCATCAAATGGTAAACATACACCTATCACGAGAATTGATGTTACCAGAGGGCGATTGAATGAGACGCATCACAGCGCTGACGAGAGTAGAGATTTACAGATTGATTGAATAGGAAACATACAAACTGACGGTTTACAATGATTGAATTGGAAACATAGCAGCTCTGAGAGTAGAGTTTTACAGAATGATTGAATGGTAAAGATACAACAATGACAAGAGTAGAGTTTTACAGAGGATTGAATAGCAAACATACAATAGTGACAAGAGTAGAGGTTTCCAGAGGATTGAATGGTAAAAATACAATACTACCAAGTGTAGCGGTTTCCAGAGGATTGCTTGGTAAACATACAATACTGACAAGAGTAGAGGTTTCCAGAGGATTGAATGGTAAAAATACAATACTAACAAGAGTAGAGGTTTACGGAGGATTGCTTGGTAAACATACAATACTGACAAGAGTAGAGGTTTCAGAGGATTGAATGGTAAAAATACAATACTAACAAGAGTAGAGGTTTCCAGAGGATTGCTTGGTAAACATACAATACTGACAAGAGTAGAGGTTTCCAGAGGATTGAATGGTTAAAAATACAATACTAACAAGAGTAGAGGTTTCCAGAGGATGAATGGTAAAATACAATACTACCAAGTGTAGCGGTTTCCAGAGGATTGCTTGGTAAACATACAATACTGACAAGAGTAGAGGTTTCCAGAGGATTGAATGGTAAAAATACAATACTAACAAGAGTAGAGGTTTACGGAGGATTGAATGATAAACATACTATACAAACAAGAGTAGAGGTTTACAGATGATCTAAAAGATCCAGCTGGGTGGACAGGGGTTCAGAAATAAATTATCAACTACGCCCAGTATTCCCGGCCCCTTTGCATGTGAAGCGAGTGCTCAATCAACGGAACTATTGAGACCTCCATGATATATGTATCGATTTATCCAAATTTTATCTTTCAAACTCCAAAACCATTTTTAACACATAGGAAACCCCAAAATCATACAACTTGGTGGCTATTAGTCGCGTAAATGAATTTGATAAAACACGAAGTGCTACAAGAAAATCTAACTCTTTATCAATAAAAATAATAAAGGAAAACAATAAAGATAAAAGACATCAACACCAACCCCCCCCCCACCCCTCCACACGCACCCTCCACCATCCCCCTCCCCCCCCCCCCCCAAACCCTGAATAAAGTATACATCAACAGATAAATGAAAATCATATTTGCAACACTTCATATCAGGAAGGGCTAAAATATTATTGGAAATGGCTATGACTTTTCTATATGCCAAACTGATTTACATTACTAGTTCACAGGACGCCAAAATAAACGTATTATCTCTAAGTTTCTGTCGGTCCATATTAACGTTTATTTTTCTGACAACAACGGTTTATATGTAAAGGCACATTTGAGTTGACTTTTATTATCAAAACTGTGCGAGTGTGTCTATGTCAATATTGTATTGTTATAAATGTGTAACCAAATGACAAATTGCCACTTTTTTAGGACAAAGATAAATATATATATATTATTATTATTTATTATTATTATTATTATTATTATTATTATTATTATTATTTATTATTATTATTATTATTATTATTATTATTATTATTATTATTATTATCATCATTATTATTATTATTATCAAAACAATTTTCTTTGTCTGTGACCAGAAATATCAGTCAGCAGTCGTTTACCACAACGATATAGATAGACCGAAGATGACGTCACTCGAACCTTTGTTATTGTATTTTGCCATCCGCGTTTGTGAGTGATTCTCACTAAACTGTATTAACCAGTCTATAAACTTTCAAGGTTACACATAGTTTTGGGTGTTGATCCGTTATACTTCAAGATGGCAAAAGTTGTGAGCTATTTAGCCAAGCGCATACTATATATATTATAAAAGCTCATAACAAATGAGACAATGCGTGTCAGGAAACACGATGGACTCAAAACCCCTTTTCAGTAAACAAAAAAAAAAATTCCTGCAAAAATTTATCAGATTTCAGGAAATGTCTGAAGACTGAGTTGTTCCGTAAAGCTTATTTTTAAATGGAATAGATGTTGGTAGCTTTTGTTTCTGTATTTATGCTTATTATGTAGTGTCGTGATTTAAAAATAAAAGTTACTTTTATGTTTTTCGCCTCAGAGCAAGATGAACGTGGATGTTTAAGCACAAAAAAAATTCATTATTTAAAATTTTATTTATTATATTATTTATTAAAATCCTTAATACCCTTCTCTTGTCTTTTGTATTATTAAATATTATTATATTATATTATTATTAATTAAATATTATATTATATATTATTGAGTGGGTAGTTTTGAAAAATTCTAATGAATCAAAGGTAAATTGTCACTCTGATCCATTAATTTTTACAACCAAATTGTTCAAACGGTCTAAACCAGGACTCAAAATGCCAAGCGGCGCAAAAACCATGAAAAGAATTAATATACCAAAAAGGAAATGATGCTACCTAAGATCAGCTTTATCCACATAACGGAAAACCAATACTCCGAGAAACGCACAGAATTGACATGAGAACTTAAAAAAATACACAAACAATGAATTATACAAGCAATACAAAACGTCAAGATTACAGTCAAAAGAAACTACAGAACAAACAAGAAATATGATGTACATCGGAAGAACAAAGCGAAAGAAAAACGAACTAAAAATGAGTAAAGACAAATACATCTCACAGGCCACCCAGACTCCACGTTACATAGAACATCCGCTACTACGACATGACAAGCACAGCGTCACACCACATGTTCCGTACAAAGAAACAAAAAAAGAAAGCACTGGGATCCGAATGGAAAAAAATTATTGATGAGTCCTCGGCAGGCAAAGTTGTCAGTAGTATAACATCACTCACTTGGGATTGAAGGTCTGGTTGAGATCCTCGGCGATGTTAAGCTTGGAAGTCGTTCATTGATCTTCGTACTAGGGAATGAGAACCTGAGAGCCGTTATTAGCGTTGTCTCTGTCCGAAAAAGATTGTAATAACGTCTAACAGGCGTCATGTCTCGTCGTCCTACAGATTAAGTGTTGCTGTTGGTCAGGGACCCGTTGTAAAGCGCTTTGAGCACGTTTAATGGATATTGCACTATTCAAAAACCTCAAAATAAGGACAAGCTCATGGGGCAGTTGGGTCCCTCCAACCGTAGCCTTCGTTAACTAAAATCCTGAAACTAACCACAAATTGTCATAAAAGAAGACAAAGATCACGGGAAAAAGTTAAATGTGAGTTGCACGAAACTAACGCATTTAGTATTCAGGAGCATTTTCAAAAATATTTTGTCCAATATATTTTAATATTATATTCATTCCACATATATGTTGAATGCGCCTAACCTTGGTAAATTCATTCTTATGATTAGATTAAGACCGGAACGCTCTTCGCGAATCATGTGTAAGCACAACAAAGTCACGCTCTTCCCGGCCAGGCGGAGTTGTCGTACCAGTAACGTCGCGGGTTCAAACCCCCACCACCGCCGCTTACATTTTTATTTTCTATTTTCTTCTGGCACTTCCCTATTCACTTCATCTCTTGTTGTTATCAACAGATTTAGTAACATTCAAACGAAGATTATCAAAATTCTTCAGCCTAAACACCAACAATGTTTGTCACATTCAACAACTCTCTCCGCCCTCTGAATACACATACTCAGAATAGAGTCGACTTTGTGTCACATTCAGATTCAGATTCATGTGGAAAAAAAAATGGTATTCCTTCAAAGCATTAACGCCCTGGACTTCGTTGCTTGCTATCCTTTGGGTAGGCCGCTAGTCTGCGGTAAAGTACTTCTAATTGTCTTCAACAGATCCAGCTACTTTATTACTGAACTGGTGGTTTGAAAAATCAGCGGGTTAGTTAGACTATATTCTCGACTTCACTTACGATTGACAATGGTCTCATTTGGTTTTGATGAAAGTGCTCTACCAACAGAGCAATATGGACCCCCGATTTGATTTTTAAAATATTTTTTAATCCAAAAAAAAAAATAAATAAATAAACGTTCAGCTAACCTTGTAGAATTCAGGTAATCTCTCCATCGTTACGTTGCCGCTGACGTTGGTGTTATTATCACCATTTCTTGTTGAAGACGTCGTCAACTCACCAGACAATGAAATATCCGCTATAGTCGATGACTTTGATGATGCCATTGTTATTTTAGGCCGATTATCACGTGAGCTACCTGTATAAAACAAAAGAGATTAATTCAAAACTATGTTTATAAAATATTCAATTAATTTAAGAAAAAATATTTACGGCTATGTGGTCTTGTGGTATGACACTCGCCCTCGGATAGGAAGGTCGTTTGTTCGAGTCCCGTTCTGTCTTGCATTGTTGAGTTCTTAGAAAACTATCTTTATCTTAATTTATGCTAGAAAATAAAGATTCCGCACTCTGAAACAAGAAAATCACTTGCACAATGTATTGATTCTAGTCCTCGGAAAAGTGGTTTTATGCTTCCAATCAGGCATAAGCCAGTTTTTTTGCCATCACAGTTCTGTTTTCTATTATAATAATGTCATGTCAAGGGACTGAAGGAAGAAGAAGAAGAAGAAGAAGAAGAAGAAGAAGAAGAAGAAGAAGAAGAAGAAGAAGAGAAGAGAGAAGAAGAAGAAGAAGAAGAAAGAAGAAGAAGAGAAGAAGAAGAAAGAAGAAGAAGATGAAGAAGAAGAAGAAGAAGAAGAAGAAGAAGAAGAAGAAGAAGAAGAAGAAGAAGAAGAAGAAGAAGAAGAAGAAGAAGAAGAAGAAGAAGAGAAGAAGAAGAAGAAGAAGAAGAAGAAGAAGAAGAAGAAGAAGAAGAAGAAGAAGAAGAAGAAGAAGAAGAAGAAGAAGAAGAAGAAGAAAGAAGAAGAAGAAAGAAAGAAGAAGAAGAAGAAGAAGAAGAAGAAGAAGAAGAAGAAGAAGAAGAAGAAGAAGAAGAAGAAGAAGAAGAAGAAGAAGAAGAGAACCCAACATTTTTCGTTAAAATAAATCAAAATATGTATTGAAACGTGTAATTTCAACTTTCCATTTGCTCTTATGTCTGGAGCTGATTATAGCACTTTAAAAAATTATCCAGGATTCTTAGTTATATCAACCAGCTATCCGTCGTAGTCTGGAAAAAACACGTATTTAGGCATTTGGCCAGAAAACGTCCTTTAAATACCAATCGATGTAAATGACCCTCATCTTGGCAAAAATAATCAAACCTGGGACTTGTTTGAAAGGCCCCATGTTTGAAAGTTTTTGCCAAGATGAGAGTCATTTAAATTTATTGATAATTGAAGGACGAGTTTTCTGGCCAAATTGTTAATAAATATGTTTTTCCAGCGTACGCCGGTGGTTAACTGTTAAGCAATTTTGACGTGTATTCCCTAATCCAAGGTCCGTTTGAGGCAGAGACAGACAGTAAATGATAGAGTCTTAGAATTCTTATCTCATTAGGAGAATAAATAAATATTTGAAAAATAGATGTATAAATAGATAGATAAAGAGATAAGTAAACAAATATATAAATAATATATACAGATAAACAACCATTTCAAACTATGATAAGAATTAAAATAAATAAACTATTTTCAATATACCAAGATGGCATGGTTATTTACCTTGCATAATGGTCTGGCATGAAAATTAAAATTATTTTATTTATTTCAAATGTGTTTGCAACTGCGATAAAAGGTCAGGTTAAGTCCAAGTTAATCGTGGAGTGAATTTTATCCATATGTCTTCGAATTGAGCAAAATTAGATTAAAGTATAATTTTTCTTAATAATATGTATATTGATACTGTTCATTTTGCCGGAAAACTCACAACATTTCACCAGCCGGATGTAACGCACCAACACACAAAACTATTATTAACCTTTAACCTTTATTATTTTTATTATTATTATTATTATTGTTATTATTATATTATTATTATTATTATTATTATTATTATTATTATTATTATTATTATTATTATTATTATTATTATTATTATTATTATTATTATTATTATGCTATTATTTTATTATTATTATTATTATTATTATTATTATTATTATTATTATTATTATTATTATTATTATAGTTAGTAGTAGTAGTAGTAGTAGTAGTAGTTAGTAGTAGTAGTAGTAGCAGTAGTAGTAGTAGTAGTAGTAGTATTAGTAGTAGTAGTAGTAGTTTTAGTAGTAGTAGTAGGTAGTAGTAGTAGTAGTAGTAGTAGTAGTAGTAGTAGTAGTAGTAGTAGTAGTAGTAGTAGTGGTAGTAGTAGTAGTAGTAGTGGTAGTAGAGTAGTAGTAGTAGTAGTAGTAGTAGTAGTAGTAGTAGTAGTAGTGTAGTAGTAGTGAGTAGTAGTAGTAGTAGTAGTAGTAGTAGTAGTAGTAGTAGTAGTAGTAGTAGTAGTAGTAGTAGTAGTAGTAGTAGTAATAGTAGTAGTAGTGGTAGTAGTGGTAGTAGTAGTAGTAGTAGTAGTAGTAGTAGTAGTAGTAGTCGAATGATTGATAGAATTTAGTGAGATTACTCATAAAAATGAGTGGGAGCTAGAATCAATAGCAAAGATTGAGTGACTTCAATATCGTACTATTTATAAACTTCAGACACGCCATTGGACATAGTATTTGAGCTAATATTTCAAACTAAACAGGGATTTGTGTAGGATGAAAACATTCAAAATCTAATTGTAACTGAAATCGTTCATCCCTTCCTAAACTGATGAGAGAGACACAGTCAAAAGGATTAGATAATGTCTGTTTGAATTAGATCAAACACTAGAAGTTTGAATGCTATAGATCAGCTTAATTCCTATTCAAATGTTACCTTTTTGATATGATGATGATGATGATGATGATGATGATGATGATGATGATGATGATGATGATGATGATGATGGTGATGATGATGATGATGATGATGATGATGATGATGATGATGATGATGATGATGATGATGGTGATGATGATGATGATGATGATGATGATGGTGATGATGATGATGATGATGATGATGATGATGATGATGATGATGATGATGATGATGATGACGATGGTGATGATGATGATGATATTTTATAATAAACGAAAAGAATACTACTACTACTACTACTACTACTACTACTACTACTACTACTACTACTACTACTACTACTACTACTACTACTACTACTACTACTACTACTACTACTACTACTACTACTACTACTACTACTACTAGAACTTGAAGTCGAAAGTTTTTGACAAATTGAAGGTCATTATAATCGATTGCCATCTGGTGGCCAAAATGTTTCAAATGTGTTTTTTCAACGAATTTTGGATAGGACACAATAAAGAGAGACCGTTTTTATGTAGAAAGACTAAAGATTAAGTCAATAGTTTTTGACGAGACACATCAATTTAGTCAAAGACTTCAAAGTTAATTATGGTAACAGTATTAGGGACTGGACTTAACCGTCTCGCTCATGCCTACAAACACCCACAACTTTGTACTCGCTTAGACTTCGTAACTGTCAACAACAAAATGGCTGCCGGTTGCTGTTAAGAGTTCTTGATCTCCGTTCTGATTTTTTTTAAAAAGCGTCCCAGTCAGAGGATCATTTAAAGAGATCGGCAAGAACATCAATTTACAACGCTGCCGTACTCTGGAAAAAAATGTATTTAAACATTTGGCCTGAAAACTCGTCCTTCAAATAAAACAATTCGACAATTGAAGGACGAGTCTTCTGAATGAAAACAGTAAGAATGATCTGAAATATGTCGATTAACTTCACATTATTGTTTATAAACAATGATTGTCCGAGCACGTGTGTCATAAATCCCATGTTTTGATTGGTCAAAAATCAACCGATTAATTGTGGTGGTGGGTCACATCTTCGTCAATTCCACAGGGACCAGCAGGGGTTAACAGTTAACAAACCAGGTCAATCCTATCAACGAGATCCTCCTAGTCAAGTCATGCGATACGATGAGTTCATTAATTCAAATTCCCTAGACCTTACCCATGCTCCGTATGGTCGGTGACCTTCCCGTATTGTCCTGTCCATTTTGGCCTCACAAACAATAAGATTTAAAGTGCGTGGTACATCAGGGATGGCTATGGGCAATGCTTCGGAAAACGCCCTAATGTATTAATTGACGCTTTAAAATGAATGCGATTTTATCCCGTCTTCGTTCTTACTATTATTGTTATTATTGATTTTATGCGTTTAGGTAAAATACACAAAAACTCCGACAGCCAAATCTAATATCCCAACAACTCGGAAAGGGTGTGTAACATTGAACATTTATAGTCTGATCGATATAGTTCGGTGAGAACTAAATAAATAGATAGATCAATAAATAGGTAGATGGATATATTGCCATACAGATATACTTTTATGTATATATATATATATATATATATATATATATATATATATATATATATATATATGTATGTATTTATAAGCAAATTGATAGATAGATATCTAGATAAGATAGATTATAGATAAATAGAAAAAAGAGATAGAGAGAGATGAATATAGAAAAATAAAGATATAAGGCATAAGAAATACAGGGTAATAAATGGACAAAGAAGAAGAAGAAGAAGAAGAAGAAGAAGAAGAAGAAGAAGAAGAAGAAGAAGAAGAAGAAGAAGAAGAAGAAGAAGAAGAAGAAGAAGAAGAAGAAAGAAGAAAAGAAGAAGAAGAAGAAGAAGAAGAAGAAGAAAGAAGAAGAAGAAGAAGAAGAAGAAGAAGAAGAAGAAGAAGAAGAAGAAGAAGAAGAAGAAGAAAGAAGAAGAAGAAGAAGAAGAAGAAGAAGAAGAAGAAGAAGAAGAAGAAGAAGAAGAGAAGAAGAAGAAGAAGAAGAAGAAGAAGAAGAAGAAGAAAGAAGAAGAAGAAGAAGAAGAAGAAGAAGAAGAAGAAGAAGAAGAAGAAGAAGGAAGAAGAAGAAGAAGAAGAAGAAGAAGAAGAAGAAGAAGAAGAAGAAAAGAAGAAGAAAGAAGAAAGAAGAAGAAGAAGAAGAAGAAGAAGAAGAAGAAAGAAGAAGAAGAAGAAGAAGAAGAAGAAGAAGAAGAAGAAGAAGAAGAGAGAAGAAGAAGAAGAAAGAAGGAAGAAGAAAGAAGAAGAAGAGAAGAAAGAAAGAAGAAGAAGAAGAAGAAGAAGAGAAGAAGAAGAAAAAAAAGAAAGAAGAAGAAGAGAAGAGAAAGAAGAAGAAGAAAAGAAGAAGAAGAAGAAGAAGAAGAAGAAAGAAGAAGAAGAAGAAGAAGAAGAAGAAAAGAAGAGAAGAAGAAGAAGAAGAAGAAGAAGAAGAAGAAGAAAGAAGAAGAAGAAAGAAGAAGAAGAAGAAGAAGAAGAAGAAGAAAAGAAGAAGAAGAAGAAGAGAAGAAAAGAAGAAGAAGAAGAAGAAGAAGAAGAAGAAGAAGAAGAAGAAGAAGAAGAAGAAGAAGAAGAAGAAGAAGAAGAAGAGAAGAAAGAAGAAGAAAAGAAGAAGAAGAAGAAAGAAGAAGAAGAAGAAGAAGAAGAGAAGAAGAAGAAGAAGAAGAAGAAGAAGAAGAAAGAAGAAGAAGAAGAAGAAGAAGAAGAAGAAGAAGAAGAAGAAGAAGAAGAAGAAGAAGAAGAAGAAGAAGAAGAGAAGAAGAAGAAGAAGAAGAAGAAGAAGAAGAAGAAGAAGAAGAAGAAGAAGAAGGAGAAGAAGAATCGTAATAATAGATGGAATGTCAATACAAAAACAAAATAAGAATTAAGTTATAAAAATAAATAAATTTCAATTTTAAAAAAGTATACCCAAGCTCTGGAACTTAAAAAGCATGTTCTGGGCGTACTGTAGTCATTAACTTAATAAATCTTCGTTTTTCGTTTCTGGCTGACGGTCGACTTCACACAAAAAAAGTATCCATTCATTCCTCTAAGCCCTTGCGTGGGATAAAGAATTGAATGTCTAAAGTACGCACGCCCAATCAAGCTTTTCTAAATTAGATGTTGTTTATGACTTGATGGTGAGGGGTCTTAAGTTAAGTATTGCCGGTTTGAGAGAGGCGTTTGGAGACGAAACATAAGGAAATAAAGCATATAAGATAAAAAGAAGGAAAGTAAATTAATATATGAAACATATGTTATGTGTTTATGTGTGTGTGTGTGTGTTTGTGTATTTGTGTTATACTCGCACAAACACACAGACAGACACAGACACACACACACACACACATATATATATATATAGATATATATATATATATAATTTATTATCTCATCTTTTAAGACAATTTTTAATCGCCAACAAATTTGTTTCAGCGGGTGCAATGGCTTCTTCGCGCTTCTTAATTGTCGAGCACTCTATATGGTCCATGTTTAGCAAGAAAATATAATATAATATCTCAATATCCACTAGGTTTGCTCAGGGTTCCAAGGAGTCCAAATAAAGGGCGATGTTGTCGTAGCTTATAAGACAAGACATAACGCCAGTAAAGCGTTATTTTGATTTTTTTTTGAAAATATATATGGACTACCATACATCCAAAAAAAAAACTCTAGATCTGAAAAAAACATATGTGTGAAACAGTGCCAGACAAAGGAAGAAAGAAAAATAAAAGGGAAAGATCATCCCCAATTATTAGTATTAATTAGTATTTTTGTTTTGTCTTTTTCATACACATGTTTTTATTTTTTTTAAAAACTGATAAGAAAGGCTCTGCGGTGGACACCTCAAGGAAAACGGAAGCGAGGCCGCCCCAAGGAGACTTGGAGACGTATCCTAGAGAGAAAGACCTAAAACAGAGAGGTCTGCTGACAGGACCAGGTGGAGATAACTTGCATCGCCTCAAATGCCAGCAGGCCCGGGGAAAGGATTGAGTGAGTGAGTGAACGAGTGAGTAAGTGCCTGATTCCTGATTTGTCATTCCAATACCCAGTTTATTAGACATCGCTCTTACTGCTATCTTGGTGAAAACAAGGTTAGGTTTTTGACCATGTTCAGATAAATGATAGACCAAATTGGAGTAAAATATAACTCCGATGTTAAAAGGTTAACCACCCAGACGGCGGGTTGACCAAGCGAGGTAAACAATCTCATACATATCCCTGTCATTTTCCATCAAAACGCATCATTAATATTCATGCTCAGAAAACGTTTACTACATTTAATGAATAAATTTAGATAATCCAACTTTAGTAGTAGTAGTAGTAGTAGTAGTAGTAGTAGTAGTAGTAGTAGTAGTAGTAGTAGTAGTAGTAGTAGTAGTAGTAGTAGTAGTAGTAGTAAGTAGTAGAAGTAGTGTAGTAGTAGTAGTAGTAGTATGTAATAGTAGTAGCAGCAGCAGTAGTAGTAGTAGTAGTAGTAGTAGTAGTAGTAGTAGTAGTTAGTAGTAGTAGTAGTAGTAGTAGTAGTAGTAAGTAGTAGTAGTAGTAGTAGTAGTAGTAGTAGTAGTAGTAGTAGTAGTAGTAGTAGTAGTAGTAGTAGTAGTAGTAGTAGTAGTAGTAGTAGTAGTAGTAGTAGTAGTAGTAGTAGTAGTAGTAGTAGTAGTAGTAGTAGTAGCAGTAATAGTAGTAGTAGTAGTCCTCCTCCTCTTCTTCTTCCTCTTCTTCATCTTCTTCTTGCTTCTTCTTCTTCTTCTTCTTCTTCTTCTTCTTCTTCTTCTTCTTCTTCTTCTTCTTCTTCTTCTTCTTTTTCTTCTTCTTCTTTATGTTTTGTTAATTTTTGAACAGTTTGAAATAGAGCGGGAGGAGGAGGGGGGGGGGGAATTCGAGCAATATCAAGCGATATGGATAATAAACGAAATCACGCCAAACTTGAACTATCAATGCAATGTGTTTAATTAAAAAGGAACAGTAATCATATGTAGGTCTACGGCTGTCTGAAAATACAATTCTAACACAATTTGAATGTTTTGGCCAGAAAACTCGATCGATCGAAATAAACGACAGGTTATCTTATTTTAAAACAGGGATCTCGACAGCCCCATTGGTAGAGCACTCGCTTTACAACCAAAGGGACCGAGATCGATCTCGGGTGCAGTCCAAAAAAAATCTGTCCCCCCCCCCCTGTCACCAAGCAGTGATTGGGTAGCTAGGTCAATTATATATATGGCGGAAAACACTTTGGAATATACTAGCGTCCCATCCAAAGGGTAGCAAACAATTGCTATTGTCCATTTTACGCTATAGAATCAATTCTGGCGCTTCAAGAAAGTCTTCAAGGATGTCCAGATTCGAAGGGTTTTGCCCCCTTTTTTTATTTTAATATATGTTTGATAATTTAAGGCCTTTTTTATCCCTTAATTATTTAAGGTTCAGATATCTGGCCAAATAAATAAAAATGTCTTTTTCTTTTCTGTTGTGAAATCGGCAGAACAGTATATAATGGCAGCGGCGGTCATCTTCATACTTATTCTGACCATTAATGGTGAAATATTTTCGATGCTATCACCCGATACAAATGAATCATATCTTCTTTGCCCCCTGGAGCAAAAGACGTGAAAAATGATGATAAATCAATTTTATACACACATAGACATCACCACACACAGACACTGATACACACGGACACACACACACATACATAAACACATTTATATATGTAAATTACGTAATAGACGACGGACACACACACACTTACATGCAAAACACCTTTAATATTAAGAATAAAAAAAATGTTGGCAAAAACTAGGATAAAGTGAAGCTTGATATATTGCGAAAAATATATGAATTGAATGTGATGTTTTAGTTTTATTTATATATTTGTAGGGTTACTTCTAGGATTGTGCTAGTCGATTATCAAATGGTTTCCGGAAACTTAGATCTTGTGAAAGATCTACTTGTTTTAGACTTTTCGAAGGCATTGGATAGTGTGCCACATAGACGACTCATCAGAAAACTGGATCATCGTGGAATTAAAAAACATTGACCTAAAGTCCCCCGAAAACACCATTGGTGAAGAAAACGACTCAACACAGAAGGAACAAAAGCTTGAAGAATTGGTCTGCGATAGAACTCATGAAATAGTCCTGGATGGAAAATAGAAATGAAAAATGTGACATTTTATTCGGGGTACCTCAAGGAACTGTCCTATGACCGCACTGCTTTCTAACATTCATTTACGACTTAGGGAAAACATGTCAACTCTTTCCAATATGACAGCCTCTCATTTCGAGTAATTGAAATCCAGAATGACTCAGATATATTACAGAATGATCTTGACTCACTTTTATCATGGGCACAACCTGCAGATGAAATCCCAATCGAGAAATTCTTTCTAATGTCGATGACAAACAAAAAAAAACTGCAAATTAATTATGAATACCAAATAGGCGGTCAGTTATTAAAACACGTGGACATAATACCCTACTTGGGAATCCAACTAAACAAATCACTGAAATGGGATCAACATATTGATGATATTGTGGCGAAATTGTACCCTTAGATTCCTGAGGCGAAACCTGTACCAGTGTCACCCAAAGGTAAAAGAATGGGCATACAATGTTTTTGTTTTTTTCAAACTTGTAATGGAATATGCTTGCACAGTGTGGAATCCTTATCAGCAAAGCCACATCAAGAAAATCGAACAAGTTCAAAGGGCAGCTTCGAAGTTTGTTACCAACAATTAACTTGCAGCGCGAACCAGGATGCATTACTGAGGCCCTGAAATTGTTGTAATGGAAAACACTGGAGAGTAGACAGAAAGACAAACACCTCCAACTTCTACACAGAACAGTTCCATTCCAACAACACAGCAGTAACTCTACTTCAATATTTCACAAGACAACACTGTACAATCAGAAGAAATTATCATAGCGGTAAGTTCAAAATTCCAACACACAGAACAAACAGATATAAAAACAGTTTCTTGCTTCCTTAGAACCATCAAGGAATGGAACGCTCTCCAACCAGAAATTCTAGATGTACCAACAACAACAAATTTGGTCCACTATTAAACAGTTATGTTCAAACTCAATAACACAATGAGGAAGAAAGCCACCACATAAGTGTATCAAATGTGAAGGGATGGGTAATTCGCCTTTTGCAGATAAAGACGTTGAACTTGAACTACTACTACTACTACTACTACTACTACTACTACTACTACTACTACTACTACTACTACTACTACTACTTACTAATATATTTATCATACTAGTTCATCCACACTACAAACTATACTTTCTACTTCAACCTAGATAACCTCTAACAAAATTCTAATTACAACAACACTATATTTACTATTACTATCCACTATACACTACAACCTACTACTATACAAAATACTACTTATACCTTTGCAATAAATACGTTAACTTGAACTACTACTACTAACTACTACTACTACTACTACTACTACTACTACTACACTACTACTACTACTACTACTACTACTACTACTACTACTACAAATACACTACACTACTACTACTACTACAACAGTGTACTACTACAATATGACCTACTACAACATGACTACTACTACTACTACTACTACTACTACTACTACTACTACTACTACTACTACTACTACTACTACTACTACTACTACTACCATTACAACTAACACCACTACTAGTACAACAACTCCTACTCCTACTCCCACTACAACTACTACTACTACTACTAATACTACTACTACTACTACTACTACTACTACTACTACTACTACTACTACTACTACTACTACTACTACCACTAAGGTTACAAAAAAGAACACCAGCAACCTAGACCCAGTAATTCGCATAAGACGGATAATGCACTGAGCATGACAATCTTCCATAAAGGGAGAGAACTCAATTTTTTGTCCTGTTTACTACTGTTGTCTGGTTATGATATACTTCTGTCCTCGCTGTACATGCGACATGCAACGTGACGGGAATCATAATTTCTCACATCCGAAACAAACAAAATAAATTGCACGAGGATTACATGGTTTTCTTATTCAATTACTCGTTGGGTATTTCAACAACCTTCATTAAAATTGCGTTTAATACTCAATTCCTATTTTAAACAACGGACAACAAATTTGAGACTAAGAAGCATAGGGCATCAACCTCAATTTTACACCCGCCATAAATTGACTTAGGGTTTTTAACTTTTAAAATTTGACAAATATTGAAGTCATATTGAAGACCAGAAAAATACAGGGTGTCCATAAAGTTTTTCCCTGAACTCAAAGAGGTGTTTTTTTTTTCAGGGTGTCCATGAAGTTTTTGCCTGAACTCAAAGAGGTGGGTTTTTTCTGAAATCGTTATAGATATTTGCATTTGATTTTCGGCATCTTCTAAGAAAAAGTCATGCATTTATACTCATTTATTAGCCATCGACCCTCATGTTACCACTAAAATTAGAAGAAGAAAAATGAACTTAACCCTCTCCTTACCAGCCATTTTCAGGATTTTCCCCAAAACTTCACGCCCAACTAACACAAAAATATATTTTTTATCACTTTGACATAATAGCAGAAAAATGCTTGCCATACATAATTTCTTTAGCAAAACCTGCTCTATAACACATGAAAACGAATAGAACAAAAGAAACAGGTATTCAACAATTGCTTAGATTTATATTATCGGAGATTGCTCGAGCTCCTGTCAACCTATGGTTGTCGATGGAACTGATCAGGAGGTGAAGCATAGAAAAAGCATAGAAAAATGACGTCTTTTACGTTCAAGTTGATTTTCCTATCTTTTCTGATGTATTGCGAGTCCATGTGTTTTGGGGATAAATGGATGGATTTTTCATAAAAGATGACGAAAATCAGATGGAAATATCTATAACGGTTAATGAATAATACTACTGGAAATCAGGAAAAGACGTTTTGGCCACCCTTTATAATAAATAACCTTACTTACTTACTAACTATCCAGCGTTGTCCTCATTGACTTGGGTTGCCGTGACTCTGCGATGACAAATGTCTGCCCTTAAATAACCTAGAGTATTTATTTTATGTGTTTGGTTTTGTTAATATTTTTGCTTAGTTGTTTAATTACATATCATTACATTTATCTTTTTTGTTAATTATTATTCGCTTAATTTTTATTCAAATGGTTGATTAGCCTATAGCAATGCCCAATGTAAATTTTCAGAAGTGGATAATTGAAGTACATCTTATGTTATCTTATCTTACATAGCGTAATATCCACTGAACTCGCTCAAAGCGCTTTACAAGGGGTCACTAGCCAACAGCAACGATTAACATGCATGACGAGACATGATCCCTATTAGGTAATATTACAATTTTTCTTTTACGACATAGACAATGCTGTTAACATCCAGGTATTCATTGTATACCTGAGTACGGTGGAAAAATGTGAGGAAAGTGCCTTTTTCGAAGAGTCGGTTATTTTTCACTCAGAACTGCTCGAACCCTTGACCTTAAAATCCGAAGGTGAGCATTATACCACTAAACCACACTATTACTCACTTCCAACAATTTTGAATCGGAAGAGAGAACGTCATGACTCCTGCTTTCCATTAAGTCGTATTTCGTTAGATATCACATTACCGCCCAGCTAAAATGATGGAATCCCTTGTGACGTGCAGACAACAATAGAACATTCTCCCTACCTCCCCCCCCCCCTCCTTATCTATGAATTAGCATGAGGAATATAAACAATGACCCAGATACAATGTCTAACTTGAGTATGGAATGCTTGAGCTCAAAGCAAACCATACTAATAAGCAATGGGCATTGTTTTAGTCTCTCCTTACCAACTACAGGAAAATCGTCACATTCGTTACGATCTAACCAACAACTTTCTCATTTGATTATTCGTGTTTCTCATAAACTTTGATGATAATTTGTTTATTATAGCCATAAATACTTGACACAGTATTGTAGAGCTCATTTTGCTGAACAATATTAAACATAGAATGTACTTGTTATTCTTATGTTTGAGTAAGAAAAATCTAATTTTGTGTTGGGAGGATGTGAAGTTTTGGGAAAAATTCTGAAAATGGCTTGTAAGGAGAGGGTTAAGTCCTTTTGACATGTTTTATACTGTTGGGGACAATAGAACTTTTTGTGTGTGTTTTATTTTTGTTTTTATAAAGGTTTGCGACACATTCAGATCATATAAGCGCCAGTAACAGTCAATGGAACTGAAAATAAAATGGAATCTATCAACAGTATATTTTATGCCCACGCTTATCTTTCAAAGTGTCTGTACCGGTGAAGTGCATGCCCAAGGTTACCTTTCAAAGCCTGTGTTAGTGAATTATATCCCGACGCTTACCTTTCAAAGTGACAATAACGATTTCAACAATCCTATCGTAATTGGGATTTATACATTTGTGACCCATCGTCTCAAAACGGTATTATGTCGGAACGAAACAGATGCTTAAAAGCCGAATTAAATGTTAAACTGATCAAAACTATAAATTGTTGGCATTAGCAACCTAAAATATGGTATCCATTCTCCTCAATAAAACATACAAACTCAACACAAGTCTGATATTTCTCACTATAAATTCAATTTTCATCATCTTAACCATCCCGACGTAATACCGTTTTGGGGCGAAGGGTCAGATTTTTTGAAATAATCAATTGTCTTTGTCGGAAAGAATATAATATTGGAACACATGCTTTTTGTCTGATCCAACATATGAAATGTTGCTGTTGGCTTATGACTTCTTATAAATCGCTTTGATAAACAAATGTGTGTGTGTGTGTGTGTGTGTTGAACCCGTGACCTCAAGAAGTCGGGGAAAAGTGGCTCTCGATAGACTAGAATTTGAAGCGACTTTTTCGGGGTCATGGATAGGTCATACGGTAGAGTCACGTTCACCCCGGCGAGGCGGAGCTGTCGTACCAGTAAGTTCGGGGGTTGAGCCCCCCATCACAGCCGCGAAGTTTTTATTCTCTGATGTCTTCTGGCACTTTCCTGCCCACTTCATTTAAAATATATATATATATATAATATAATATATATATATATATATATCACTTATTATTCCTTAACCGCACAGGCACACTCACATTCATACCGTTCTTGTGTCATATTTGATTAGTTTTTTTAATCCCCTCTCAGTCTGAGTAAGTTTAGTGGATATTGTTCTATATAAATGCCCACGTTCAAAGAAATAAACTTGGACAACCATTAAGTACTATTATTTACTGCTCTAACCGAGAAGTTTTATAAATATCCAAACGACTACAAGTACAAATCGCTGAATTTGAAATTATGAAACCACTATTCCAATCCCAAAAAAAAAAAAAAAAAACAATTTGAAAAAATATTTTAAAAAAAGCAAAAGCAATGGAAAAAAAAAAAACCCAGCAATCACAGAAAATCTAATCGAAGTAATGATTTTGTTGTGAGAAGATGCTCGACATATGCATAAATGACGAAAAAGCAAAGCAATTTTTTTGATAATTGAAAGAAAATAAGGAATCTGCGATAGGATGATGCTAATTATTAACTGCAAAATCTAAGTTTCTGAACAACAGGAAGCAATAAAATCATAATTATCTTCATAAAGAAACGATTACGTTGAATTATAAGAAAACAACACGGGAGAAAAACACATCGT
>NC_088372.1:17432240-17434740 GCF_034508935.2 Berghia stephanieae | reverse complement strand
GATTCATCGTGAAATATTCAAGAGCGCATTTCGTGCCTGGAAGACAACAATAAAAAAAGGCAAAGACCACGTATTTTCTTTCAAAATTTGAAACTTCTAAATCTTGTAAACAATTATTTAACATCTGCAATGATCTACTTGGACGTGAAAGATGCACTTCATTACCATCTACAACCAATCAAAGAGACTTGCCAGACACATTTGTCAACTTTTTTAAAGACAAAATCCATAACATTCGTTCAGAACTAGATCGGCATGAACCATTTATAGATACAAATACATTCTGTGGTACCCCTTTAGACAAGTTCCAACCAGTTTCACCTAGTTTCATAAACGAGTTGATAAAAAAAGCCCCCATTAAATCCTGCGACCTTGATCCCCTACCAGCACAGCTTTTGGCCAGCTCCATCGATACATTATTACCATCCATTACATCAATCATAAATACATCCATACTGACTGGCGAAGTTCCATCGTGCTTTAAATGTGCCCTCGTCAAACCACTTCTGAAGAAACCATCACTGGACCACAATATATTAAACAATTATCGTCCTGTATCATATTTACCTTTTTTGTCAAAACTTTTGGAGAAGGTAGTTCTTACACAATTAACATCTCATCTTAAGAACAACAGTTTGGAACAACCCTTTCAGTCAGCCTACAAACATCAACACAGTACTGAAACGGCGCTTCTTAAAATCTTTAATGACTTGTTATGTAATGCTGATGCTAACAATATCAATGTATTATGCCTTTTAGATCTTTCAGCTGCCTTTGACACCATTGACCATGACATTTTGTTAAGAAGACTAGAAAATACGTTCGGCATAAAAGGAATTGCCCTTAAATGGTTTACATCATATTTACAGGATCGATGGCAGACTGTCGTGGTGAATGGTGTTCAGTCAGAACAAGTTTTACTAAATTTTGGAGTGCCACAAGGCTCTGTTCTTGGCCCTGTCCTTTTTACTGTATATATGCAGCCCCTTTCTAGTGTGATATCCAGATTCAATCTGAGTTATCATTTTTATGCAGATGATACGCAAATATATGATTCAGCACCCCTTAATAATTTACAGTTCTTAATACAACGAATTACGAGCTGTTTTAATGAGATTAAATCTTGGATGTACCACAATAAGTTAAAATTAAATGATAGTAAAACTGAGATTTTAATGTGTGGAAGACCGAGTATCCTAACCAGGCAAATAAATCACTAATTACTCTCGGAAATAGCACAATAGAATTTTCAAATAAAGCAAAAAACCTTGGCGTCATCATTGATAAAGATCTTTCCATGACAAGCCACGTGAATAACACCATACAATCTATGTACATAGAAATGAAAAAAATAAGCAAAATTCGTAATTTAATACCGAAGCATATAACAGAACTTTTAATTAATTCCTTGGTTTTATCTAAATTGGACTATTGTAACTCCCTTTGGGCGAATTTAACTAAAGACAAAATTAGCAAACTTCAGGTTGCTCAAAATAACGCAGCCAGGCTCATTGTACGCAATAACAAAAAATACCCGTCAGCAACTCTTCTTCTCCGTGAGTTACATTGGCTTCCTGTTGAAAAAAGAGTTGCCTATAAGATTTGTACTGTTGTCTACAAATCCCTAAGCACGAACAGTCCCTCCTATATTAAAGACCTTCTAAACATATATGTCCCCAATAGAAACTTGAGGTCAAGCAATGACCAATCAATCCTTGTCAAACCTAAGCCATTGCGTAAAATAGGTGAACAGTCTTTTCAATTTTCGGCCCCCCATTTTTGGAACTCTCTCCCGTCACACGTGAGATGCTCGGATTCGTTGACAACGTTCAAATCTCGCTTAAAGTTTTATCTTTTTACGTCATAATGTTGCAATATTATTTTCATATTTTGTTGTTGTTAAATTGAATTCGTATCACGTTTCCTTCACACTTGTCTCACTGTAATATGTTTTGTTTTATATCACTGTAAAGCGCTTAGAGCCTGTGACAACGGGGTAAAGCGCTATATAAATGCCATTTATATTATTATTATTATTATTATTATTATTATTATTATTATTATTATTATATATTATTATTATTATTATTATTATTATTATTATTATTATTATTATATTGTAGTAGTAGTAGTAGTAGTAGTAGTAGTAGTAGTAGTAGTAGTAGTAGAAGTAGTAGTAGTAGTAGTAGTAGTAGTAGTAGTAGTAGTAGTAGTAGTAGTAAGTATTATCATCATTTTATTATTAATATATTATTATTATTATTATTATTATTATTATTATTATTATTATTATTATTATTATTATTATTATTATTATTATTATTATTATTATTATTATTATTATTATTATTATTATTTCATCACATCATCATCATCATCATCATCATCATCATCATCATCATCATCATCATCATCATCATCATCATCATCATCATCATCACCACCATCATCGCATCATCATCATCACATATTTTCATCAGTCATCCATTCATCCATAAAT
>NC_088372.1:17412240-17429740 GCF_034508935.2 Berghia stephanieae | reverse complement strand
GCAAAGCCCGCTTTGCTTAATATTTTTCGAGGCGATCGGCGATCGGGGGCGTGGCAGTATAAAAAATTGGACAATTCTTTTTCGTATTTTCGCTGTTTTGACGTCACATTCGTGATCAGCGTCGAATTTACAATAGGTTTGATACCAAGAACTATGTTTTTACTCCAAAAATTGATGAAATTAGAAATAAAATTTAATTAAGGGGCGGTTTGGGTCTTTTCAAAAAAAAATGTAATTACCAATATTGGGCGGTTTTAATCATTCTGTGTCGCCATTATAGGTTAAAAAACAACATTTATGGTGAAAAATCTGTGTTGATACCCATTTTGCGACCTAATTTGAGGGTCTGACATCAAAAAATATAACAATCTTGTGGCAAATGTTCCACTAAAACTAATGAAGGAATGACCTCCATATTCTTCCCTCTTGTCAACATTGTACCATAGTGTGTCACCATAGAGAGATTTTACGGCTTTAGCTTATGGAATTTTTATTAGAACATTACAAAGTTGAGAATCAAAATGTTATGACAAAATTGATGTTAAAAATTCAGAATTAGGATTATAATTCAAAATTCACATTTCTTATCAAAAAAATCTCTCTATGGTGACACAATACATTATCTCTGTGATAACTGTGGAAATTTTCAGACAATTTCATTGTATAGATTCAGAGAAACGTTTGACAAAGTATCCCAAACCCTTTAAAATATGACATTTTGAGAAAATAGTAAAATAGCTTCCCGTTTTTCACACTTTTCTTACTATATGTACCATTTTCGACTGTGTTTTTCATGCCTTTATAGTCTGCTTTAAGAATTTGGACTTCAATTATATTATTTCTAGGGTAATAAAATATCAATTTCCACCAAAATCTCAAAATCAATTTTTCGAAGGATTTTCCTAATAATTAGACCCAAACCGCCCCTTAATATTGAGGTTAGGTGGCCGACAGAACAGTGCCCCTCACTGTTTTGTGGTATGACTCTCGCTTCCAGATCGGAAGGTTCAGGTTTCGAGACCCGCTCTGCGTGGCGCAGAGTTGAGTCCTTGGAAAATGCTCTTTACTCACATTTTCTCACCGTACTCAGGTGTAAAATGAGTACATGGCCGTTCGTTGAATTTTTTAGGAAAAAATGTCACATCGCCTGACAGGCGTCATGTCTCGTCTTTCAAGTTTAATATGTTGCCTTGGGACCCCTTGTAAAGCGCTTTGAGCACGTGGATATTGCGCCAAATAAATGCTGTGTTATTATTTATTTTTAAATAATATTTTTATAAATGTTGCGCCAGCTAGAGGTAGATGGCAAAAGTTTCGTTCTTGATCATCGTAAAATTTATAAAGGATTTCATACAAAATAAAAAATAGTTTTCATAATTTTCAATGTAATGATATAATAATATGCCAGTTCTTTTTTTTTTTTTTTTTTTTTTTGTTTCCTCCTCACCCGTTGACTCGACATGTCGGTCGACCTTGACACAGAGATTTGGGATTGGCAGATGCCAAAAAGCCTTGACTACGTGATGACAGGGGTGGGCATTGTAACCCTGAATTATAATCTACAAACGACGCCCCCCCCCCCTCTCCCCCCCCCCCCCAAAAAAAAAAAGAGCTGTGTGCGTGTGTGTGGTGGCGGTGGTGGTTGGGGGGGGGGGGGGGGGGCGAATGCGAGTAGTCCCGAGGAGTACCCGTTTAACCTGCCACGGGAACACTGTCGATTTGTTTTATAAATAAAAATAATGATAATAATAATAATAATAATAATAATAATAATAATAATAATAATAATAATAATAATAATAATAATAATAATAATAATAATAATAATAATAAAATAATAATAATAATAATAATAATAATAATAATAATAATAATAATAATAATAATAATAATAATAATAATAATAATAATAATAATAATAATAATAATAATAATATAATAATAATAATAATAATAATAATGACGATAAATAACAAATCTTTATTGTCTACAAAATGGAACAATTTTCGTGGTCTACGTTGCTTTTAAACTTAAATTGGATTGCAAATGTATGGATTTTATGAGTATTGGAAAAATACTCACGACATCTCCATCGGGGTATAACATATTAACACACAAAACTGCAAACGCGAACGTTCATTGTCTGATAAGTTAATTATAAAATGCTGTCTAAAAGCAATAACAACGCGTTGACTAACGTCAAATTCATTCCTTCTATTGATGCTCTGTGTTAAATTAAAATACTCACAAAGTCCGCCAGCCAGAAATATCATTCCAGCCCAAAGATCTACATGGAACCTTGAACGTTATAGTCTGATATATTTTAATGAGAACTAATCATAAAAATGGGTGTCTAAAAACAATAACAATGAGATGAGTGACGCCAATTTGGTTCCTTCTATAAATATCCAAGAACTTTACTCACTCCATCCGCTCTCTCCTTCTTCAATACATATGAATCTATTCCCTCATCACTTTTTTGTGCGCTATGCATGTGATCTTGTGAAATGACACTCGCCTTTGGATCGGACGGTACTGGATTCGAGTCCCGCTCTGAGTGGCGCATAATTGAGTCCTTGGAAAAGGCTCTTTACTCGCATTCTCTCACCTTGTTCACTGTTAACATGAGTACCTCGCTGTTTACAGCGTCGTCTCTGTCGGGAAACAATTGCAATATCGCTTAACAGTCGTGTCTCGTCTAACATGTTTTTATGTTGGCCAAAGACCCTTATAAAGTGATTTGAGCACCTTTATTGAATAAAGCGGTATATATAGCGCAAGTAAATTTTTCTCTCTTTCTCTTTCTCTCTCCTCCCTCTCTCTCTCTCTCTCTCTCTCTCTCTCTCTCTCTCTCTCTCTCTCTCGACATGTTAGATTATTATAGCTATTGCTACATATGATGCGAATATCTTGGACGGTTATTGATGCTATGAGTTAGGTAAAATGCTCACAACATCCACCAGTCGGAAATAACGTACCGTCACACAAAACTACGAGTAACCTTGAACGTTAAAAGTCTGATTGATATAATTTAGTGAGAACTCATTACCAAAATGACTGCCTTAATACAATAACAAAGAGTGGAATGATGTCAATTTCGTTCCTTCAACAGTCTAATTGATATAATTTAGTGAGAAGTAATCACTATTGTGCGCAAGACGAAAGATAGAATAACAGACAGTAACTGGGATCGGTTCTGTCGGCCACATAGCCTCACTATTAATTAAAATTTATTTCTAATTTCACCAATTTTTGGAGTAAACACACAGTTCTTAGTATCAAACCTATTGTAAATTTGACGCTGATCAAGAATCCGACGTGAAAACAGCGAAAATCCGAAAAAAAATTGTCCACTTTTTTATACTGCCACGCCCCCGATCGCCGATCGCCTCAAAAATATATCTCCCCGTCTGTGGGCAAAAATCATCTGCGATAAACGCAGGGATCGGGTCACAGCGACGAGGTCATCCGTACCGCGATCAGCGGATGTCAGCGTCTATGGGGGGCTTAACACCGACTATATATCCGTAGTATGCCCGGGTTTTGTTTTACCCCATGCTATTTATTACATTTTTCTGAGACAAATTATAGATAGTTCGAAGATGACGTCACTCAGGTCTTTGTTATTGTTTTTTACCATCCGCGATTATGAGTAATTTTCACTAAACTATTAACCAGACTATAAACTATCATGGTTACACACTGTTTTGTGTGTTTGCCAGTTATACTTCCGGATGGCAATGTTGTGAACTTATTAGCCAAGTGCATATTATCTATAGATAGTATGCGCTTGGGTAAGAAGCTCATAACATTGCCATCCGGAAGTATAACGGACCAACACACAAAACTGTGTGTATCCATGAACGTTTATAGTCGGGTTAATACAGTTCAGTGAGCATTACTCATAAACGCGGATGACAAAAAACAATAACAAAGACCTGAGTGACGTCATCTTTGAACTATCTATAGGTGTCGTAACAAAGATAATGTTTTTAATGTTTACACGTTCGTGGTAATGGAAAAAAATATCTATTCATATGCTCATTTTTAATAGATTATTTTCAATTTTGAAAAGTAGAAAAAATCTCTAGGATTGTCTGAGTTAAAAGTTACTTTTCTATTTAGATTTCTGTTTTAGGTACATTTGTTTGTTTGTTGTTTTATTTAAGTTATTATTTTAAAATCTTTTCTCGGTTATCAACTCAATTTTTGTTTCCTGTTTTTTTTTTTTTTGGTGTGTTTTCTTTGTTTGTTTTGATTTCCATTTTCATCGATATTAGTTCTCTTTCTCTGTGTGTGTGTGTGTGTGTGTGTGTGTGGATTGGGGGGGGGGGGGGGGGCGGGGGGGGGGAGGGTCATTTATTAATTTTTTTTTTTACTTATATCTATTTTGCTTTTATTATTATTATGTTTTGTTTGAGTCCTTTATTGGGGCAAGTGGGTGGGTGGGGAGGGGGGGGGGGAGGAAAAAGGTTGTTGGTTCGTTGTTCTGTTAGTTTTGTCCTGTTTTCAATTGTGCATATTTAGGTAGTAAAAAGATACGTGTGATTAATCCTGATCTCACCATTTTTACATGTGGCATGCGGCTTTTTGACGAAGGCTGATGTCTGAGGGAATTGGAACCATATGATTGAATGGGTCTGCAGCAATACTTGACACTTGATTGATTGAATGTCATCTTCATCATGAACGTTTTCATCATCATCATCGTCATTATTATCATCATCATCATCATCATCATCATCATCATCATCATCATCATCATACCCATCGTCGTCGTCGTATGGTGATCATCCATATCGTCATCATCGTCGTAGTCGTCGTCATCATCATCATCATCGCCACCACCACCACCATGGTCATTATATTCATCATCATCATCATCACCAACATCATCATCACCATCATCATCATCATCATCATCATCATCATCATCATCATCATCATCATCATCATCACCATCATCATCATCATCATCATCATCATCATCATCATCATCATCATCATCATCATCATCAACAACAACAACAACAATCTCATGATTTCTTTGCAGTATACTGCAACCACCATTGAGTACAGACGAGACAAATTAGTTTGCATTTTACTTTATTTTATTTATTTTCCATGTTAATTTGTGTAATGTGTGCTGACGAAGGGTCTGTACCCGAAATGTAAATTGTCTGTTTTGTTTCCATACGAAGCCTCTCCGTTTTCACTCTTTCGTTAGTATTTTCAAGATCACCGGCTTCAGGCAGCCCCTACCGTTTTCTACTATGAAATATACATATATTTCCTTTTAGGTTAGTTTTGGAGCTATAATGTTGCTGACGAATCGGAAGGTTTTTAGTTGAATAAGTCATGCATTCTTAGTTATGAAAAATGTTGATTTCTATGCTCTGAGGCCTACCCATAATAAATACAGAAGGGAATAGCAATTATCATTATTCAAGGAGCTTTGTACAATTTTTATGATTTTTTTCAATCATGAACAATTTTGAACACTCTCAGGAGTTCACAACATTTATTTCCTAATTTACATTACCATATTGATATATTTTTCCTATTCAAAGATGTTCAAAAAAACTGTCTATAGATAGTATGCGCTTGACTAAGAAGCTCATAACATTGCCATCCGGAAGTATAACGGACCAACACACAAAACTGTGTGTATCCATGAACGTTTATAGTCGGGTTAATACAGTTCATTGAGCATTACTCATAAACGCGGATGGCAAAAAGCAATAACAAAGACCTAAGTGACGTCATCTTCGAACTATCTATATGGCAAAGAAACTCACAAAATTGCTATCCGGAAGTATAACGGACCAACAGACAATGAACGTTTATAGTCTGGTTTATACAGTTTAGTGAGAAGTACTCATAAACGCGGATGGCAAAAAAAAACAAACAAAAAAAAAACAACTATACTACTACTATTATCCATAAAAATTATCATTGATTTAAAAAATAATAATTCAAGGAAATAAAGAAAGTATGTTTATTATATAACAAAAATTATACAAAACAAAATTTAGAAAAACAAACTATAAAAACTAACAAACAAACAAGCAAACAAAATACAAACAAAAAATATGTGCAAAATCATCAAAATAGCAACAACAACAACAACAAAAAAACAACAAAAAACAAAAAACAAGGAATAAAATTTGTCCAAAAATAATCCCACCAGAATTCTTACGCGGTGGCAGCGAGGTGGAAGACCGTTCCTGACAGAGGAAGTTAAGGGACATTAGATAAGAATTACCTCCCTTGTCACCGTTATATCTGCTGTCATCTTGAATTCCGAGAGAGTGAGTGATTGGGTTATCAATACATCTTTTAACTCAAATAATTTGGGGTTTCCAGTCCTAGCCGATCTATCCCCTTCCTCCCACCTCCTTTTAGAACACGCACATTACACACGTTTATATAGATAGTATGTGCTTGGCTAAGAAGCTCAAAACATTGCCATCCGGAAGCATATTGGACTAACACACAAAACGATGTGTAACCTTAAACGTTTATAATCTGGTTACTACAGTTTAGTGAGAATTACTCATAACGCGGATGGCAAAAAAACAACAACAAAGACACGAGTGATGTCAATTTCATTCTATAGATAGTATGCAGATGACGTCACTCAGGCCTTTGTTATTGTTTTTGCCATCCGCGTTTGTGAGTTGTTCTCACTAAACTGTATTAACCAGACTATAAAAGATCATGGTTACACAGAGTTTGTGTGTTGGTCCGTTATACTTCCGGATGGCAATGTTGTGAAATCCTTGGCCAAGCGCATTCTTTCTATATAGATAAATAGAATAAAGTTGACGTGACTCTGGTCTTTCTTATCATTTGTATTTCGCCATCCGCGTTTATGAGTTATTCTTACTATACTGTAATAACCAAACTATAAACAGTTAAGGTTACACGTAGTTTTGTGTGTTGGTCCATTATACTTCCGGATGGTAATGTTGTGAGCTTCTTGACCAAGCGCATACTATCTATAGATAGAACGAAGATGACGTCACTCAGGTTTTTTTTTTTTTTTTTTTTTTTTTTTATTGGCCATCCATGTTTATGAGTGATTATCGCTAAACTGTATTAACAAGACCTTAACCGTTCAATGTTAAACATAGTTTTGTTTGTTGGTCCGTTATATTTCCGGATGACAATATTGTGAGTTTCTTAATCAAGCGTACACTATTTATAGAATGAACGAAATTGACGCCACTCAGACTGTACCACATTTTAATGATTAGTTTTCACTAAATCTGAAACTGTAGATCCTGTGCGTTTGGTTAAAAAAAACTCACAACATTGCAGTCCGGCTCGTATTACGAACGAACACACAAAACTATGTGTAAACTTCAAAGATTATAGTCTGGTAAATACAGTTTAGTTAGAATACTCTTCAACAGTCATGTCGTCACTTCCCTTGTAGTGACGCATCGTAACTTAGTAACTGGCTCTAAACTATCAGAACAAAGGCGGAATCCCTTATGAAATATTTCTCCGACGAGTATAAAAAAATGTCTATCCAGAGGAGAAAAACATGATAAATATCATTATGTTTTGACTTTTATACATTATGATCACAAGACATATGAAAAGTTCTAGCCAGCATGAAGAATAAAAATTACCGATTTTCTTTGTTTATAACACGATGGCCGCCGTTGCTGGGCGACATGACATCATAATATTGAATCCAATTACTCATAAACTCGTCTTTCAAATCATATCCATTGCCTCACCTTGCAAAAGTTCTCAAACCTTGGACATTGTTAACGGCTAGTTTTTCGTTTTACACCTAAATAGGATTCAATAGTCTGATGTCACGTCCGCCCAGCAACGAGTAGCTTGGTTCTAAACAAAAAAAATCGTCTACTTTTTATTCTTTATGCTGGCTTGAACTTTTTCACATGTCATGTGATCAGAATGTATAAAAGTCAAAACATGATTAAATTTATAATGTTTTTCACCTAGGATACACTTATATGTTAGTCGGAGAGGAATTTCATAAGGGAGTCCTCCATTGTTACGATAGTTTAGAACCAGTTACTAAGTTCCTGTGCGTAATCACGGGGGGAGTGACGTCACGACTGTTGAAGCCTATTATTATGCGGTGAGAGAAGCTGAGTTATAAAAAAAAACCGTTTACAATTAATTATTAATCAACTTTGCGCCGCTCAGAGAGGAACTCTAACCTTGGACATACCCGTTCGAAGGCAAGTGTAAATCTACTACACCACAAAGCGGCAGAAAAACAAATCTGTTGATTTCTCTTTTAAAATAGACAATAGGGTTCCCAAACACCACGAATCTTGCTTGCCATTTTGAAAGCAAAATTTTAAAAGAAATATAAAGAAATGTAACAAAAGCTATTTTTTCGAAAATAGAATCTTTTCCTAAATAGAATACAAGACAATAGTAGTGATCAGCTTTGACATCGTTCTAAAAGTTTTTTTCTTTTTTTTTTTTTGTTTGTTTTTTTTTTTTTCTTTTATTTCAAAACAATCCCAATTGTTTTGGTTCCGGGAGGAAAGATGTTTTATTTTTGGTGTTTGTGTGTGTGTGTGTGTGTGTGTGTGTGTGTGAGTGTGTGTGTGTTTGTGTGTATGTGCCATAGAGAGAGAAAGAGAGGGGAGGGGGGGGGGAGTGTGTCTGTGTGTTTGTGTGTGTGTAAATATAATGCAGGACTACCTACAATTATAAAACACCTTTTTTTCATTTTCAATGGACAAATTTTTACTCTATAATTAAGTGATTTACAATAACCCTTAAGAGTTAAAAATTACAACAAAAAAAATATCTTAACTTTGAGACTATGGGGACTCGGGTCTTAGTGGGTTTTTGTTTTTACTCGTATATATTTCGGAGCGACAGTCTGACAACACAAACTGCAGGTCAGATATCCGAACCTACTTATGGGCCAAGTTTAACATTGTTATATTGGAACATATTTTAAGACATTTTTTTTTAGATTTCCATTACAACAATGATCCCAGAAGGGATTGGGTTATCAGATCTGCAAATAGTGGAGTCGTGTGGTCTCATTCTTGTGATGGAAATTCTTTCAAACCAAAGCACAATAGTCTCTATTACAACATTATTAAATCAACCCATTGTTATTTTGCTGTGCGGCTATGTGTTCTTGTGGTATGACAATCGTTTTCGGATCGGAAAGTCCTGGGTTCGAGGCTTGCTCAGTGCATAGTTGAGTCCTTGGAAAAGGCTCTTTACTCACTTTCTCTCACCGTACTCAGGGTGTTAAATGAGTACATGGGCGTTAAACAGCGATGTCTCTTTTGGGGAAAAATTGTAAAATCGCCTAACGGGCGTCATGTCTCGTTCTAGATGTTTCATGTTGCCTTTGGTCAGGGGATCCTTGTAAAGCGCTTTTGAACACATTAAGTGGGTATTGCTCTATATAAAAGCTATTGGGTTTTTTTTAAATCAACTATCAGACCTACTAATATTTCCACGTTGACCATCACCATCAAAATTCTGAAATTTGAGACTATGATTAAATCTCAGGTTTAAGTCTGTTTCGATTATTTGTGCTCATCTCAATAGGATTCAATAGTCTGATGTCACGTCCGCATAGCAACCAGCAGCTTGGTTCTAAATAAAGAAAATCGGTACTTTTTATTCTTCATACTGGCTAGAACTTTTTCATATGCCATGCGATCAGAATGTATAGAAGTCAAAACATGATTAGATTTATATCGTTTTTCTTCTCTGGATACACTTTTATGCTCGTCGGAGAAGTATAGCATAAGGACGATGATGAAGATAATGGCGTCCGCCATTGTTCCGATAGTTTAGAACCAGTTACTTTGCGTCACTACGAGGGAAGTGACGTCACGACTGTTAAACCCTATTATTCCTTATTTGAAGTTAAAAACATTCTTGCCAAAATAAAAAAGCGACCTTTTGTCAAGCTACGGCAGTATGTTGAGTGATTGAATCATGAACATTGTCCTCTTACTGAGGAATGTTAAAATTAATAATGAGGCGGGGTTGTTTTGTTTTGTTTTTGCGGGGGGGGGGGGGGGGGGGGGGGGTTTGAGAGGTTTTTTTGGTATCTTTTTTTTGGTTGTTGTTTCTATTTTTGTATTTTGTTTTGTTTGTTTTATTTTTTTTTTAATTTAGGGTTTTTTTTTTGTTGTTGTTTTTTTTTTTGTGTTGTTGTTGTTGTTGTTTTTATTTGTTTGCTTTTTTTTCCTTGCTTTTTTAAAAACAACTTTTGAAATCGCTGCACGTGCTTAAAGCAGTTTACAAGGGGTCCCGAGCCATTATCAACGTTTAAAGTGTGGTACGAAGCATGACGCCTCATTCCGCGATATTTGATTTTTCCCCCAGCATACACTACGTTGTTATCGGCCAGGTACTCACTTTACACCTAAATACGGTGAGAGAATTCGAGTCGAGAGCCTTTTCCAAGGACACAACAATTCTCCGCTAAGAGAATAAATAATTGAGCTTTATATAGCGCAATATCCACTAAATGTGCTCAAAGCGCTTTATAAGGTGTCCTTTGTCAACAGCAACATTTAACATGTAGGACGGGACATGACGCCTGTTAGGCGATATTATAATTTTTCGGACAAAGACACCGCTGTTAACGGCCAGGTACTCATTTTACGGTGAGAGAATGTGAGTAAAGAGCCTTATCCAAGGACTCAACTATGCGCCGAGCGCGAGGCTCGAACCCAGGACCTTCCGATCCGAAAGCGAGTGTCATACCACTGGACCACATAGCCGCACAAGAGCAGAAATACTCTAACCCTTGCCCTTCCAGTCCTAAGGGAGTGTCATACCACAAGACCACAAAGCAGCGCGGTTTAAGTTTAACGTCTCTGGTATGTCACTGGATCGCATAGCAGCCATCGATAACATAATATAGATAGAATGCGCTTGGCCAAGGAGTTCACAACATTGCCATCCAAAAGTATAACGGACCAACACACAAACTCTGTGTAACCATGAACTTTTATAGTCTGGTTAATACAGTTTAGTGAGAACAACTCACAAACGCGGATGGCAAAAACAATAACAAAGGCCTGAGTGACGTCATCTGCATACTATCTATAGCCTGACACTCGAACCCTCAAGGACTGGCAGTTTGACCTCATTTTTTGGTTTGTGTAGAGTCTAATAAGTTGTCGTTAGTACAGCTCAAGGAAAAAAGTTATTTCATTTGTTGAACTATTGAATACAACTCACGATTTGTTTTCTTTTGTGGCAAATGAGTGGCATTTTGATGTTATTTTTTGGTCAGTGTCAGGCTATAACTTTACGATGGCTACGCTCGCATTCAGGGACTCAACTGGTGTTATGTTGGGATGAACTTAGCTCATTGTTAGTTTCTTGAGTCTGATAAAATCGATACACGAAACAAAAGAGCTACTTCCGTTTGTGGGATTTAAATGGCAAGTCAGTGGGGGCCAGCGTGCCTCATCGCTAAGGTCTTTTATTCGTACCCGAAAGGTACCGATTTCGATCACCCCCCGCTGCACCGTGTGACCTTGAGCAATTCATCTTGCCCTAGCTGTATTCTGGCTGACACCCGAGTTATTTCAGTCGTTCCTTGGGATAGTAGACCCTAGAGACAAATTTCCCCTCTGGGATGAATAAAAGGAATTCTATTTATTTTTATTTATCTATTTAAACACAGCACTTGAGTATTGATGTAAAGTACAGACCATATCAATTGTACACATACACTATTCTGTGTGTTAAATTTAGAATCTGTAGATAAAATTAAGTTGACGTCACTCGAGTCTTTCTTATTATAAACATTGTGAGCGATAGGATAATTACCGGCTTGATATTGATGCAATGCGTTTAGGTACAATACTAGCAGCATCCGCACGCCAGATTAAACGACATACCAACACTCAGAACAGTGTTAACTTTAGCGTTTATTGCCCGATTAATTGAGTTTATTGAGAACTGATCATTAACAGGCCGTTTAAAAATAATAAATATGACGTCAACTTCGATTCCTCTATTATAGATAGTATGCAGATGACGTCACTCAGGCCTTTGTTATTGTTTTTGCCATCCGCGTTTGTGAGTTGTTCTCACTAAACTGTATAGATAGTATGCAGATGACGTCACTCAGGCCTTTGTTATTGTTTTTGCCATCCGCGTTTGTGAGTTGTTCTCATTAAACTGTATTAACCAGATTCTAAAAGTTCATGGTTACACAGAGTTTGTGTGTTGGTCCGTTATACTTCCGGATGGCAATGTTGTGAACTCCTTGGCCAAGCGCATTCTATCTATTAACCAGACTATAAAAGTTCATGGTTACACAGAGTTTGTGTGTTGGTCCATTATACTTCCGGATGGCAATGTTGTGAACTCCTTGGCCAAGCGCATTCTATCTATATGTACGCATCGACAACTATTAAAACCCAGTTGCCAATCCAGAAGTTTAAACTCTATCTCTCTCTCTCTCACTCTCTCTCTCTCTCTCATTCTCTCTCTCTCTCTCTTTCTCTCTCTCTCTCTCTCTCTTTCTCTCTCTCTCTCTCTCTTTTTTTTTTTTTTTTTTCTTCCCTCTCTCTCTTACCTCTTTTTCTTTCTGGTTTTTGTACATAGTTTTTAACCTAGGCTAACTTATTTTCCTGGGGTCTAGTTTTTAACATAGGATAACTTTTTTTCCTGGGGTCTTGCCTTCGACGATGATTTTCTTTTGATGTGGCCATTATAGTTTCCTTCTCTTTATGATTTTCAGTATTTGTATCGACCGACATTTTCCTGCTTGCATCAATCAATATTTATTTTTAATTTTATGGCCAAAAACCATCTCGCCCTTTCTATTTTATTAATAGGTTGGACTATAAATATTGTTAATCGCTTTTTGTGCTGCCCGGCGTTGGTACAAGTGTTATTTTATCATTACTCATAACATAACACCAAAAACACCGCTCTTTTTATTGTCGTCACATCCTTTTACTTGTATAGGGGACATCTGTTGGTCACTGATAAATATACCAAATGTGCAAATAATGTTTATAGATTCTGTGCTGAATGGTATATCAATTGATTCGGTATAGATAGTTCGAAGATGACGTCACTCAGGTCTTTGTTATTGTTTTTTGCCATCCGCGTTTATGAGTAATGCTCACTGAACTGTATTAACCTGACTATAAACGTTCATGGATACACACAGTTTTGTGTGTTGGTCCGCTATACTTCCGGATGGCAATGTTTTGAGCTTCTTAGCCAAGCGCATACTATCTATACATCTGCTCGGGAATTGGAATTGTATCAGTTGAGGTCTCAAGACTTAGAGGAAAAAAATACCGATTTGCAATTTAAGAAATCTAATACATCTTTAGGTAGTTTGAAGATGACGTCAATCATGTCTTTGTTATTGTTTTTTTGCCATCCGCGTTTATGAGTATTTCTCACTCAACTGTATTAACCAGACTATACACGATCATGGTTACACACATTTTTTTCTGTGTTTGTCAGTTATACTTCCGGATGGCAATGTTGTGAACTTCTTAGCCAAGTGCATATTATCTCTATCTGTGTGTATATGTGTACATTCTATCAGGCTCATGGATTCGGAGTTTATCCCGGTTTCTTTACCGCTGTAAGGGAAATTGCAATCATTTGGATAGCACGTCAGTCCATCGCAATGTACTTTCAGCCATATCTAACAGACACGACTACTCAATTACTTCTAGGTGGGAAAATGTGTGTGTGTGTGGTGGGGGGGGGGGTAGATCAAATCTTTACTTTACCAGTGGGGTGTAGATTGCAATAAAAATACAAACATCCGACTCGAAGAGCCATGGATTATATAATTTACAGTTGAACTTGACATGAAGAGGAGATTATTTCGAATCTTTGGGTGTGTGTGTGTGTGGGGGGGGGGGGGGGGGGGGTTAACTGAAAAAATATGCTCTCCAGAACATTTTAATTTTTATTTGAAGGAAATCGGAAGATTTTTCATGAAGTTGTGATCAGATGTATGGGAAAGGTATCCAGAAACTTTTCCCAAATGCCATACTTTTTCATCTTGACTAGCTGTACAAAAATATTTCGAAGTGAAATTAAGCTTTTATATTTCCCGAAGGGTTGATTTAAACTTGGTAATATATCAGTTCAAACCTTTTCACCATTGGACTGATAATGTCATTAACTGTAACATATGTTAAAAAATGTTCTTAGGTTGTACAGTAGAATTGAAACTCTAGAGACAATATGCCCACCAGCTGTCGGTAATAATTGAAAAGCGGTAGGGGCGGTAACTTCTTCAACATAAGGTGATCTCCTTGTAATCCACATATACACACCCCATCCTATCATCAGTAATGAGTTCGTGACCGCCTGTTATTTTAGCAGTAAACTCAGTCTTATTGTAAAGCCGTAGAGCTGAAACCACGGATAAAGAAAGAACTTGCAGGCATAGGGAATTAGCTTCTTGACGTCAAATCATTAAAGGGGGATAATATTGAGCAAATAATTAGATTAATATCAGATATGTATCAAACCTGTATCATGTCAATGTGATCCAAACACTAAAATAAAAATCGATTTTTTGTTTGTTTGGACAAATATAAAGCCATTCAACTTCTACTGCTAGTTCTATGATAAACAATCCCTAACATTTTGGAATACATTATTCTATTACATTTTATTATTTCTAGTTTTTTTTTTAAAAGTAGATACTCAAAAAGTCTTTATGTCATCGACACATTTCACGAGCCATTAACAAGAACAAAACACATGCAAATAAAGTCCCCCGATCCGAAAGCGAGTGTCATACCACTAGACCACATAGCCGCACGTTAAAAAAGTGTTCTTAGGTTGTACAGTAGAATTGAAATTCTGGAGACAAATGACAAAATGCCCACCAGCTGTCGGTAATAACTGAAAAACGGTAGCGGCGGTAACTTCCTTCAACATATGGTTGTGATCTCCTTGTAATCCACATATACACACCCAATCCTATCATCAGTAATGAGTTCGTGACTTCTTGTTATTTTATCAGTAAACTCAGGCTTATTGTAAAGCCCTAGAGCTGAAACCGCGGATAAAGAAAGAACTTACAGGCAAAGGTAAATTACTTTCTTGACGTCAAATCCATAAAGGGGGATAATGTTGAGCAAATAATTAGATTAATATTAGATATTTGTCAAACCGTTATCATGTCAATGTGATCTAAACACTAAAATAAAAATTGATTTTTTTTTCGTTTGGACATATAAACCTATTCAACTTCTACTACTAGTCCTATGATAAAATTGAGATAAAGTTAAAGGGAGTAAATCTGACTCATGAATGAACAACACAAAACAAACGTCATTCTATGATAAACCATCCCTAACATTTTGGAATACATTATTCTAATACATTTTATTATTTTGAGGTTTAAAAAAAAAAGCAGATACTCAAAAAAGGCTTTATGTCATCGACACATTTCAACAGCCACTAGCAAGAACAAAACACATGCAAATAAAGTCCCCCCCCCCCTCCCTCGAACAATGGAACTAAAACATGACATAATTAACATCGATGACCCTACATCAATTCAACGCGATTTCAACGTGCACAGGAACTCCGGGAGGATTGAACCATTGTAGTGAGAGGGATTAGTGTGGTTTGATAGACAAAATATGTGCTGCAATGTGGTCTTGTGGTATGACACTCGCTTTCGGATTGGAAGGTCCTGAGTTCTAGCCTCGCTCGGCGTATAGTTGAGTCCTTGGAAAAGGTCCTTTACTCACATTCTCTCACTGAATTAGTGTGTAAAATGAGTAGCTACCAGACTGTTGACAGCGTTGTCCTGTTAGAATAAATTGTAATATTGCTTAACAGGCGCAATGTCTTCGTTCTACATTATGTGTTGCTGTTCCACAAAGATAATATAGATAGTAAGAAGCTCAAAGCATTGCAATCCGGGAGTATAACGGATCAAGACACAAAACTATATGTAACTGAACATTTATAGTCTGGATAATACAGTGAAGTGAGAATTACTCATAAACATGGGTGGCAACAAACAAAAACAAAGATCCGAGTGACGTCAACTTCATTCTATCAAGACATTGATCTCATAAGGTTAACACATTAAATATTTATAAAATTATTGATGTCTGAACCAAATTCGTCTGTTTAAGTCAATAGATTAGATCAGAAGTTTTAGATTCAAGAGATGGAAGAGAAAATTGGATTACTTTATAATGATATTTATACATTTTTTCCAATATTCAATTGGATTCAATAGTCTGATGTCACGTCGCCCAGCAACGGGGAAAAAAAGAAAATCGGTTCTTTTTATTCTTCATGCTGGCTAGAACTTTTCATATTATGTCATGTGATCAGAATGTATAAAAGTCAAAACATAATCACATTTATAATGTTTTTCTCCTCTGGATACACTTTTATGCTCGTCGGAGGATAAATATTTCATAAGGCGCCCGCCATTTTCCCGATAGTTTAGAGCCAGTTATTAAGTTACCATGCGTCATTACGAGGGAAGTGACGTTATGACTGTTGAAGAGTATTACAGCCTAACTTTTATGACAAATACGCAACCTGCTTCATGATGATAAACTTTATATAGCTTCCGCGAGGACGAGAGACGCATGCGCACAACCAACTTGACGTTTTCTCTCTAATAACTTTTCCGCTGGTGACGTCACAGACTATGGGTGACGTCCAATCAAGGGACGCTACTCTTCCTCTAATCTCATTCCCTATACGTGTATAGTTTGATTAAGTTTAAAGAGCACTGTCGTTATTTTTCTGAATGGTCAGATCAATAATCTGATCATTTGGACTGGACTAACCAAATCAGGCCAATGACTGGGCGTGATCATCTTCCTTTCCTCCGAAAGTGTATTTATTAGACAAGACAAGAGGCATGAAATGAGATTAATTTCATGGATACGATCTCTAATTTCATCCAATCACCCATTGCCTATATATTATCTACTAAGAATCTCACCCTCATTCATTTCTCATCATTGAGAATGAATGATGAGCCAAATCGAAGGAACATACTATTACATGGGATCATGGTCTCAGTCTGGTATCAGGGTTGGGGTGGCAAATGGATTCAATAGTCTGATGTCACGTCGCCCAGCAACGGCGGCCATCGTGGTTCTAAACAAAGTAAATCGGTACTTTTTATTCTTTATGCTGGCTAGAACTTTTCATATGTCTTGTGAGCAGAATGTGTAAAAGTCAAAACATGATCAGATTTATAATGGGTTTTTTTTTCCCCTCGGGATACTCTTTTATTCTCGTCGGAGAAATATTTCATAAGGGCGTCCGCCATTTTGTTTGGATAGTTTAGAGCCAGTTACTATGTTACCATGCGTCATTACGAGGGAAGTGACGTCATGTGAATGTTGAAGCGTATTGCTTAGCAGTGGAAACGAACAAAACAAAAAAATCGAGTATTTAAAAAATCCATTAAATGCTATATATATATATATATATATATATATATATATATATTATATATATATAT
>NC_088372.1:17359740-17407240 GCF_034508935.2 Berghia stephanieae | reverse complement strand
GAAAGAGAAAAATGAGATCTTTGAAGTTCATTTTGAATTTGGAAAATTCGGTGATAGCATGTGAGTCTACAGCTAATGGATATAAATTAATGTATAGCTTTTTAAAATTAAGGCTAATCCCATCATCTGCCAACTCATATGATTATTTATAAGATCTGATTGGGCATAATGATTGATTCTTTAATGGTAGAAATCACCATCTAGCTGTTCTTATGTCAGTTTTATTTGCGCGCAGCTATAAAAACTTTAGTATCTAATATATTTTGATCGTTGGTGGCTCAAAAGATACGCCTCGAACTATGTTAATGTATACACAATACAATAGTATGATAATTAATATAGAAGAGTGCCTGTTCGGAAGAGACTTTTTTACACGCAAATATTGCGGACTCTCCACTAGTGATTTACAAAATAGTAAAGCATATCCATTTGAATGATGTCCATCCACACCATTATGTTCTGGTGTGATTTGATGTAGACATTGCAGTGATTGATGGTCGTAAATGTGATTGGGGATATTCGCTTTAGCAATGGATTCAAATCAAAAACAAAAACCCTCTAAAAACCCAACCCAACAGTCTTCGCATGATTAGACATTACGCATTCGTTCATGAAATTAAATGCTTATATGGTTATATATATACATACATATACATACATATATATATATATATATATATATATATATATATATATATATATATATATATATATATAGTATATAGACTAATTGTCTTGTGCCAGTAGGTCAACGCACAGGAGCCTACATTATTTGAAGAGAAATAAATGAAGAATAAGGAAAATGGGTATAGCCTAAATGTTTTGTTCCACTAACCCGAAACACAATAGAGGCCTACATTATTTGAAGAGAATAAAAATAAAGAAATTATGACACTTTAAACGTGGGCGGTAACTTCTTTTCTTTGGATAAGAGTAGTCTAGTAATGACCTTGGTTTTTTTTGCCAAGAAACGGGAAAAGGTGCAGGAAAATAAGAAATGAAATAAATCTCCAAAAAGGGAAAATTACTCCACATTTATTTTATAAAAAGACTGATATTCACTACTTGCTAAAGGCGCTTTATGAGATGTCCCAAATCATCAGGAACACTTAACACGATAAATGCACGATACGCATACAAGGTGGTAAATAAAACAAGCCAGGTACTGATTTTACTTCTGAATTCGGTAGGAACATTTCAGAAAAGATCATTTTTCACAAGATATTGCACCGCCATTATTAAGAATTGAATTCTGAGTTCACCCGCTCACCATCCGAGCGCCAATCCAATAGACCATAAAGTTGCAAAACGGGAATAATTAAATGCCCATGGGAAAAGAATTTGTTCCGCCCTTTCAACGTGGAAGTGGAACGGTCAGTGACAGTTATTAGTGGAATATTAAGGGCTCGAAACTCTTCGTAAATCAACAACTCGGTCACATTATATCCAAATCCAGGAAGACACGAAAATAGAAGGTCACAACACAACCATTCTTAACGAACTTGCCCCATCTCTTATAGTATAGAAATATATATATATATATATATAATATATATATATAAATTGTGACTCACATATTTTGTGGCCGAGACGTTCGTTTCTGTGTCTCTTTACATGTCCTCAGTCGGCGTTGATTCTATATTAGCTCTAACCATCATTATCGAGCACTTTCGTACCTACGAGTACCCACCAACACTCATATATATATATATATATATATATATATATATATATATATATATATATATATATATATATATATATTTATATAACATATAAAAAAGTTCAATTTTCCCAATTTTGTCTGTCCAATTTTAAATATTGAATTTATTTAATTTGTATTTTCTCTGTTGCCTGCGGTGAAATCTCCACAGGTATTAAATAAAAGCGGACTCTGTGTGGTAATCGTCCCCTCCTCAACGGCTGCGCAAGTAGACCTCAGCAAAATTACTTCGCGATGGTGGCGAACGAATCGGCGATCTCAAGAAGTGGGTGAGAGAGGGATCTAGAAATGACTTTGGGTTTGAAACGAATATTTTTGTGTTCGTGGATAGCTCACACGGTAGAGCCACGCTCTCACCTGCCAGGCGGAGTTGTCGTACCAATAAGGTCGCAGGTTCAAACCCCACCACCGCCGCGAAAAAAAATTTTATTCTCTATTGTCTTCTGGCACTTTTCTACTCACTTCATAGCACGCAGCAGAGCGATCAGGACTCACGCAAACAAGCGTTTTGTCAGTAAAACAACCCATTCATCAATTTGGCCCCTTGCCGTAAAACTTGGTGATCTAGTTGCACGAATCTCCTCCGTCCAAGGGTAAGCTAATCTGGCCTCGTCACACGCGCAGTTCTCATTTATCGTAGACGGATTGAAAATAAAACAATGAAATGGTGCTATTTTTTTTTCGTTTTACATTTGAAGAGGACAAGGGAAAAACCAAAGATGTCCATTTTAAACTTTTTGGGTCTGCCCTCTTTGAGTGATATCAGTGCATTAACTTTAACCTTTCCCTTTAAAAATTATAGAAACTTCAACCATAACTCTTTAATGGTTGTATATTTTTTCTCCGATGTTATTGCTGTAGAAGGGAAATGTAGACGCCTAACATCACTCAAGGGGGCAGTCACAAAAAGACTGGACATCTGTGGTCTTTCCCTTGTACTCTTCTTTAAAATAAAAATAATAATAAACTGAAATGCAAGAAAACAGAAAAGTAAGAATTTTGATGTAAAAACAGAAAGAAAGAAGGGAAAGAATCCGAAACACAAGTAAAAGAATATAAAACAAAACATGCTTTTTCATCTTCACCCGTTTCTGCCTTAAACTAAAGACTGTGGAACAACTTGGATGGCTCCCGGTTAAACAAGTGTGAATAGTAAGCTGACGAGTCTTCCATGAGGAAGTTTTAGCGTGAAGAATTATTATTATTATTATTATTATTATTATTATTATTATTATTATTATTATTATTATTATTATTATTATTATTATTATTATTATTATTATTATTATTATTATATTTTTTTTTATTTATTATTATTATTATTATTATTATTATTATTATTATTATTATTATTATTATTATTATTATTATTATTATTATTAATATTATCATTATAATTATTATTGTTGTTATTATTATAATTATTATAATTATTATTGTTATTATTATTATTATAATTATTATTAATATTATTATTATCTGTAATAATCGTCATTATTGTCCAAGTCATATTATAATTATATCAGGAAATAATTCAGCTCATTATTCTTTTTTCAATCAAAGAACATTAAAATTTGACCTGAGAAATCCCTAAGACAATTTGATAAAATATGATATTATAATGATAAATGCATTACACAAGGTCAACAGCAATGTTGCATGGCCAAGACTCTTTTCTTCCCTTGTAATGCATCTTTTAAATGACCACGCTCAGCATCTCTTGACAACTACGCTGTCATAAACACCCCAGATAAAATTATTTAATTATTTCCACTTCACAGATTTTAAAAAATGACAAAAATCCTAACTTTCTTATTATCGAAATTGTCTTTCTAGGCGTATACATTTTCAGTTCGCTTTAAACCTGTTTGATTGGCTGTTTTTTTCCCCTCTTCAGAATTTTATAATGGCCTTTCTGGGTTGGCTGTTTATCTCAATATCTCTCTGTCTTTGTCAAGATTGATGTGTTTTGAGAACCATGCTTTAGATGAGATAAAAATTGAAACAGATTTCGTTACAAAATCGATGGGACAGACAATGCTATATTATAGGCAAACCCAGAAATAAAAAATAAAAAACAGAAAAACACGAAATACAAACATTAAAAGAACATTTTCTCTTTAAAAAATGCGTTTTCATTAATTTATCCCTATCTATATCACAAAAAGATACCCGTATAAAAAAAAGCTGTATTTAATTAAGGCATTTTCGACTGAATTATTTAATCATGAATTGAAGCAGAAATTTTATTCGGATTTCTGCCCAGGGTAGGATTATAACCTATTAGCAACATATCATGCATTGTAAAAAAAACGTTACTGTCAACAACAAACATTACCTTTAAAAAGTGAGCTTGCAAATTACAGAAAATGAGCTTAAGATAAAGTCAATTAGGGGTCCCAATAACTCAGTTGGTAGAGCAGTCGCTTCACACGCAAAAGGACCATCATCGATCCCGGGTGCAGTCGAATTTTTTTTTTCGGCTGACCTCCCTGTCCAGTGGATGGGTAACTGAGTCTGTTAGATCTGGCGGAAAAGTACTTTACGATATCTTAGCGCCATTTCCAAAGGAAAGCAAGCAATGTCTATTGTCTATTTTACGCTATAGAAACCGGGATAAACTCCGGCTTAATAGGCCTGCCTAGTGGCCCTGAAATTCAATTCATTTTCAAAATGAATGAAAAGCACACGTTCATCATTATTATTGAAAGAAAATCTCATTCGATTATTTAAGTGGGCATCGGGCATTATACACCTACTAAACAATTTTTTTTAAACTACAACTTTTATATAGCACAATATCAACTAAACGACAAAGGGTCCCTGACAAACAGCAACACGTGGCATGTAGAACAAGACATGACGCCTGTGAGGCCATATTACAATTTTTCCGACAGAGACAACGCTGTTGACCATCCAGGTACTCATTTTATAGCTGAATACGGTGAGAGAATGTGAGTAAAGAGTCTTTTCCAAGGACTCAACTAAGCGCCAGAAACTGTGTTCCAATAACGGTACAAGCTATCCCAAGCCAACAGCAACACTAGAGCTTTATATATATATATATATATGTATATATATATATATATATATATATATATATATATATATATATATATATATATATATATATATATAAGGACTCCCCGACAGGTCTTGGACAAATCAAGTAATCTCATTCCAAGACAAAAACAGAAAGCAGAATGGAAGAGGAAATAGAGGGAGATAGAATACCTCACTGTCTACCATGGCAGCAGCTTCTTATGGTTCACACTATTATGTTATGACGATCGACCCAATCAGCAAAGTCCGGTCCGCATTCGTGCACCGTCGCGAACCCGCCTGGTAGCATCGTCACAACACACCTTTCGACTAGATGCTCTGCCGTTTCGGGTTCTTGCCCACAGCGTGGACATAAAGGACAGGAAGTTAGACCCCACTGATGTAACGCACCGGCCGTTAGGCAGCTCCTCGACCGAAGCCGATTCGCAGCTACCCAGTGTCTCCTCTTACTGGTATCAAAGCCTGGCAACTTCTCACCAAGCTTAGAGGAGTGTAGGTCCCCGCCCCCACGAGGGATTGAATTCGTCCAAACCGACTTCCATCTCGTATGTGCAGCTCTGTCCGTAGTCAGGGATTCTGCGTACAAGGGTTGCCGGGACTTATTTCGGCTCGAAACGGGGGCACCGTTCATTATGCGCATGAGAGGGGTATCCCCATTCCCTCTCTCTTTGATCTTACTCAGCCAGTTTCCCGTAATGGTCTCCCTCCGGACATCGGGGGGCTGGATCGCTGCCATCACCGGGCCCCATTCTCTAGGGGTTGTTGCTAGCGTTCCCGACACTATGTGCATCGACTTGCGAAGTTTTACATCCACCTTCTCAACGTTTCTGCTTCTACCCCACACTGGAGCGCAATACTCCGCGGTGGAATAGCATAGTGCCAGGGCGGATGTTCTCAGGAGCGCTTGGCTAGCGCCCCAAGTCGATCCCGCCAGCTTCCTCAGAAGACTATTCCGCTTCTCTATCTTCCGGGCAACCCCTTCGAGATGAACCCGATAGGTAAGGCTGCGATCCAGCGTCACCCTAGGTATTTTGGACGCGGCTCATATGGGAGTGGCTGGTCCCCGACTAGGACATTCAGTTTACGGGTGTGCCAACCACTGCATAAGTGAAATGCAGTGGCCACGGTTTTTGAAGTGTTCATCTTCAGGTACCACTTGTCAAAGTAGGATTTGAGTCTGGTGACGTCCTCGCTGAGTACGCTCTCGAGACGGGTCCACACTTTACTCTGAGTAACGAGTGCCCAGTCGTCTGCGTATCCCAGCCTCAGGGAGGAAGTGTTCGGCATATCGCTAATGTAAACGTTAAACAACATTGGCGCAAGTACCGACCCCTGAGGGACCCCATTCTTCAATTTCCTAACTTTGCTCGTGGCGTCTCCCAGCGCGACGTGGAATTGCCTTTCCCCTAAGATCAAAGAGAACAACTTCAAGGTCTTTTTGCACCTTATGATTTTTGCAAGTTTGAGCATTAACCCATCGCACCAGACCGTATCGTACGCCGCTGATAGGTCTATAAACACAGCACCTGTTTGCTGTTTTCTCTCGAACCCGTGCTCAATATGCTCTGTAAGGGCAATGACCTGCTCCGTGGTGCACCTCCCTTCCCTGAAGCCTGCCTGCTCAGGTGGCAGGGCAGCGTCTAGGACCGGCCCCATCGGTTTAATAGAACACGCTCCAACAGTTTGTAAAGACAGCTCAGCAGCGATATGGGTCTGTAACTGTCTGCCTCCTTCGCCGGCATCCCTGGCTTCAGGATGGCAACTATCTTCGCATGCTTCCACACTTGTGGAAGCTTTCCGTTTGCAAGGATGTCAGACATTGCCTCTGCTAGCCAGGCCCGTGCCCTGGGGCCCAGATGCGTCACCATATCGGGATATACACCATCTATCCCAGCTGCTTTGCCGTTCTTCACTTCGCTAATGGCTGCACCCACTTCTCGGGGACTGAACGGGGCCGTCCAGTCCGACTCCTCCGCAGGTAGCGAGTCCAAAATCGTACGGTACGCCTTGCGGACACCGCGCTCAAAAGCCTGATTAGGGACCCGCTTGCTACGGTTCTTAATATTCTTGGCAATTGTGTCTGCCTCGCATTCCGGTGCAGCCTTCGCGAAATTCCGATCTGGGTCCAATTTCTTTATCAAACGCCAAGCGTGGCGGCTGGAGTGTGTAAAGTCGAGACTTTCCACGGTCTCCTGCCACCGTTGCTTCCTTCCCTCTGCCAGAGACTGGAGTAGTCTATCGGCTGTGTCCTGGGACTGGGTCTGCTGGTACTCTCGGTACAGCTCTTCCGACTCTGCTGTCCAGCAAGGGGTGTAGAATTTCCGTTTGCCCCGTGGAATAGAGCGTTGAGCGCTCTTAACCAGTAGCCTACTAAATCTGGTTATATTCTTGGACTTGGGAGGAATGGCAGGGCAGACCTGCTCGATATAGGAACTGAATTCCTCCCAGTCAGCCTTCCTGAAATTCCATCTGCAAAGTGGGAGAGACTGCACCCTCGGTATTGTCACCCCAGCTGTGACAAGAACCGGCCTGTGCTGGCTATGCGGAAAGTCCCCGAGGACTGTCCGCTTCACCTGCAAACGGTTCACCGTTCGCGCCTTTCGTTACGAGGGTGAGGTCTGGAGTATACTCCTTCTTATGGCGGGTACCCCGGAAGGTACCCTTGGCTGTAGGATCGTACACTAGGTGTAGATCATTACAGTCCATCCATGAGCGGAGTTGTCTTCCTGCCTCATTGCAGTCTCGGTAGCCCCATTCGTGATGGTGGCTATTAAAGTCTCCCAGACAGATGGAAGGATGGCTGACCACCGGTACCGGTGGTGTAGTCCAAGTCGCTCTAGGTGGTTTGTATATATTATGCAAACACAGTCCACCTACTTCCACGGAAATTCGGTTCACCCCATTGCTGTCCGTTACGCTCTCAATGACCCTTACCTTCGATGGCTCTTTAGCGTAAACGCTAACCCCTCCTTTGAGCCTCGAGGTGTCCTCGCGTTGGACCACCGTATAGCCTGGGATCTGGAATCGGGAAGATTGCGCGCCTGAATAAAGGTGGGTCTCCTGTAAAAGGAGGATATCAACGCAATGAACGGCCAATAGCTTTGATAAAAGCTCATCAGCTCAAGAACGGAGAATATGAACATAATGAATAACTTGATCTTACTTTTGGAATCGAGTAAAATGTATTAGTGAGGCTACATGGTCTAGTGGTATGACACTCGCTTTCGGATCGGAAAGTCCTGGATTCAAGCCTCGAGCTCGGCGCATAGTTGAGTCCTTGGAAAAGGCTCTTTACTCACATTATATCATCGTACTCAGGTGTAAAATGAGTACCTGGCCATTAACAGTGTTGTCATTGTCCGAAAATTTGTAATATCGCCTGATGTTCATGTTGACCTTTCTTGTAAAGCGGTTTGAGCACTTTTAGTGGAGATTGCGCAATATACTGCTCAATTAAAACAAAATTATTACACTTCGAGGGACACACACCACAACACAAACCAGATGCCTATCGTACTTCTCGTACTATCCACTAAAATCCAAATAGATATGTTTTAAACGAACGTTTAAAAATAAACAAAGATTATTTTTCACGAATGCTCTGCGGTAAGACGTTCCAAACAGATGGCCCGAAATGAGAATATGATCTCATCCCAGCTTTTTTGCGTACTCGGGGGACAACTAGTTTGGTGTATCACTGGCGGAAAGTAAGAGGCGGGGATTTGAAACTCTTTCAATTTATTCCGAAACGTAGGAAATAAAGGGTAGTACTTTCAAGACATCGGTACACTAAAACACAATCTTTTAATTTAATCCTTTACTCAACAGACAGCCAATGGAAGGAATGAAGTCGTGAAATTTTAAAGGGCCGGGTTTTTGGGGTTTTTTTTTTTTTGGTTCAAGTGCAATACTTCTCTTGTAATAGGCTTCAACAGTCATGGCGTCACTTCCCTCGTAAAGACGCATGGTAACTTAGTAATTGGCTCTAAACAATGGCGGACGCCCTTACGATATATTTCTCTGACGAGCATAAAAGGGTATCCAGAGGAGAAAAACATTACAAATATGATCACGTTTTTGACTTTTATACATTCTGAACACATGACATATGGAACGTTCTAGCCAGCATGACGAATAAAAAGTACCCATTTTCTTTGTTTAGAACCAGGCTGCTCGCCGTTGCTTGGCGACGTGACATCAGACTAGTGAATCCAGTTAGTAATATTTCTAGTTTTAGTAAGTATAAGACTTATTAAATTGTGTTGCCAGAATATGGGAAATACAAAAATGAAAACATTGGAAGTATGCATAGGAAAAGTGAGACACAACGTGGAAGAGTAAGAAAGAGATAAGGAGATTTAGTGAATGAGATAAAGAGTGCGAGGGAGAGAGAAAGAGATAGATATAGAGAGAGAGAGAGAGAGTAAGAGAGAGAGAGAGAGAGAGAGAGAGAGAGAGAGAGAGAGAGAGAGAGGAGCTAAACAATGACAGCTATTAGCCACACTACATTTTAACGTTGCTAGTGGCAAAAGACCGGCATAACATTTAGTGGGCTGAAACCACAAGGGACAACATAGCATGCTGTGTGCAGCCTGGAGTGCTCAACTCAGTCACTAGACCGTCTATATTTCCTTCTTCTTCTTCTTCTTCTTCTTCTTCTTCTTCTTCTTCTTCTTCTTCTTCTTCTTCTTCTTCTTCTTTTTCTTCGTCTTTTCTTTTTCTTCGTCTTATCCTTTTTATCCCTCTTACGACTCTACTCCTCACCACCACTCTACTACTACACTTACTACTACTACTACTAACAATCTACTACTACTATCTACTACTACTACTACTACTATACTACTAACTACTACTACTACTACTAACATACTACATAACACAACTACATAACTACTACTACTACTACTACTACTACTACTACTACTACTACTACTACTACTACTACTACTACTACTACTACTGCTCAAACAACAACAATGATTGCAACAACACCAACTACTCCATTCGTCCTGGTCAAGTCCTTAATCATCCAGTTATAGTTTTCCCTGTTAATCAATAGAGCTAATAAAAGCCATAATTACTAACAACTAACAGGATGTTTTAATTTTTATTTTCACCTATAGATACGAATTCAACATAATAACATATAGGACGAAGCTGATTGTACAGAATAAGAGAAATAAATCTGCACGCTAGACCAACCCATTCTTATATATATGACGAAAACTCTGCCAACTGAACTATAGGCCATCTAACCTTTGGAATAAATGGTCTATATACATATTTTTGGGCATTAAAAAAAAAAAAAACTTTGCGCGTCTCTTTGGTCTTATGGTATAAAACTCACCTCCGGACACATACGCTCTCTGGGCGGTGCACATTTCTATGGAAATGGCTCTTTAGTTTCATTCATTGACAGGTAGTCAGGCATAAATAAATTAATGAGTACCTGGCCTTTAACAGCGCTGTCATTGACTTGCAATAGCCCCATACGGTCGCCATGTCTCATCATATAATTTGTTGTGTTGCCGCTGGCGTGGGAGACCTTTCAAATCGCTTTAGGCACATATAGTTTACAAGCGGTTCAAATGATACACATTAACATGTTTATTTCATTGCTTACAGTATTTTTCTTATCGATAATGTACTTATGACATTTTAAACCCTTGACTCTAAACTGTATTAATGTCGGGATGATTTCGATGCTGAACATTGAATTGATAGCAGAGATATCCGACTTCCGTCTAATTCAAATGTCTGAATGACGTGAGTTATAACATTTCAGAGCGCTTGATACAAATAAATCATATCTTGATCAGGTTAATTTGGGGGGTGGGGGGGGGGGTGGCGAAGTGGCTGAGTGGTTAAGGTACTGCACTGTGATCCGGTAGGTCCCGGGTTTGATCCCCGCTTCAGGCAATTTCGTTTGTTTTTTTCTTTGGGCAAAATGAATAACCCCCAATTTTCTCACTTTGATAGTAATGGATGCTTCCTGTTGACATCAGACATCTTGTTTGATGAATTATCTATATTATTCCTTCGTGGATTGCCAAGGCGACAATGTCGTCGCGGAAGGGCATAATTTTCCTTTTAAACTTTAATTTGACTATTAGTATCAGCTTCATCCAGACATATTAACATTTTGAATAAAACCAGGGTCCAACACCTGAGTACAATAATAAAAGAACAGCGATGGAGGCTATTTGGTCACATCTTACGTCGAGAAGATAACATCCCAGCCCAAACTGAAATGACATAATATTTCCTTCATGGCAACAACTATGTAGGGAGACCACCAACATCAATAGGACCTCTCTACATATCATGGATTTCTGGATTCAGATGAGGCCGAATTAATCCCTGAAGAACTAAGAAATACTGCAGTGCCCTCGGTACTAAAGTCACGACAAGATCTTGACACCCTCAAAACTCTGACCCAGGACCGTGACCAATGGAAACAATTAGCAGTATGGATGGAGAGAGCAGATATACTTATCAACCATGACTGAATCACACAATTCTCAGCAAGCGTCATTCGGACTGCGGGGCTTACAACTACTACTAATACCATTTAAATGATGGGTCAATTGTTTTAACAAAGTCCCGTTGTCTTTTCTCCTCTCCATAGCTGTTGATACAGTATGTTTGTATTGGGTATCCTATTTTGTTTTCCTTGGTCCTTGTTCCCAAGTGTCCTCAGCGACTTTAGTCTACTTTATTGGGCAGCGTGGCTCAGCGGTATGGTCTTTGCTTCGTACCCAAAAGGTACCGAGTTCGCTTACCCGACGCTGCACTGTGTGGTCTTGAGCAAGTCACCTCGCCCTTTCTCACTTTGTGGCCCCCTTGTGGTCGGAAATCTACGAGGGGGCAAAATCGCTTCATCAGTGGGGACTTTCCACCTATCCAGCAATTCAGCATCTAGTTGAACGGTGAGTTGTGACAAAGCTTCCGGGCGGGTTTGCGACGGTGCAAGAATGCGGTGAAGAATTGGCTGATTGGGTCGATCGTAGTGTGAGAAGTGTGAGCTCCATTAGAAGCTTCTGCTATCTCTGATAACAAAGTTTCGTGATCTGTTCATCCTTATAATATCGTGTATTGAATACCCCATTATCTTTGGATAGTTCTAGTTCCACGTAGTCCTTACGGCTTTAATATATTACAGTGCCCTTTCCTTGTCAATGCGTACAACATTTAATGTTATACTGTACAAAATGATGTTTCAGATTCATTATCTAATATCTAGATAGTTCTAGCATAAGCCCCTGAGCGATCACGACCACAACTATATAAGCTTATATCAACAATAGAAGATCGCAAATAATCAAGAAGAACGAGTTCAAAATCGTCCATTAAAATCAAGGTCTCATGTATTATTCATGAGAATGTTAACAGTCATCACGTACAATATTATCATATTTATGTTGGAGATTACCTTTATCCTGTCGTACTTTAGGAAAACACATTTGTAGAATTTTGACCCAAAAAAAAAAACAACTGGTCTTTCAAACAGTAATCAAATAAAATGACCCTCGCGTTGTCAAACTAATCTCAATCCTGGGACTTAAAACAATAAATCCCATGTTTAATGTTTGAATGACAGGTTTTTTGGAAAAAAATTTAAAAGGCGTGTTGTTTTGTTTGTTTGTTTGTTTTTTTTTTTGTTTTTTTTTCCCCAGGGTTTGCCAGAAATGAAAAGTGGGTATTGTACTAGATGACATTTTACATTGAGACTTTCTTCCGTTGTGGCGATATGATTTTAGATATTACATATATATTTAAATACTCATAGATTTAATTGATAAAATACGCGTACATAACTCATGACAAATTTCTAGATAACAAAGTAAACGTTTTAACTATTTCTGTTTTTCTGACAGGGTTTTTTGCAGCGAGCCATGTGTGGGTCCAAACTACATCTACATACAGTGCTCCCCTCAGTCCTCAATACGCTTTGACTATGTGACAAATAATTTTCAACAATCGGTCTAATTATATTCAGTGTGATCAGGGAGAGACGATTTTCTAATTGTATTAAGCAGAGCAATTGGTCTCAAATTCTTTGGAGGGCCTTTTGGTTTTCCTGGCTTTTGTATTGATATCAGCTCCCCTTTATTAACTCACTCAATTCTAGACATTTTGCTGCTCTTCAAAATTGGAAAAAAATGTATTAAAAATGATCATGTACATAGATAGTTTTATTCAACTACCATTAATAAGGCAAAAACTAAAAACATTAGCTTTGATACTATGCCTATACTTTGTCTCAGAAAAATGTAATATATAGGCATGGGGTAAAGGTAACCCGGATTAACTATGGATATAGTCTGTGTTAGGGTTGAGTGAGTTAATATCCTTTATTAATATATAATAATAATGGTGGGCCATGTTTCAGTAGTTCAGCGCAGACTCCATCTTCTTCCTGTGTTTTGTTGTTATTTAGACTTTTAAAAGCATTTCTCACTTCTCTTGGTGTAATAGGTTTAAATAGTGGTCGGGGATCTCCCTCAAATTATGAGATGACGTGTGGCGTTTGGTTGCCTTGAATTTTGTTATATAAAATTCAAAAAGAACATTCGAAATGCCATTGGGGCTAATGATTAATTTACCCGAGTCGTCTTCTATCTTTGGGCCTTCAAATGTACATTGCTTTATCATTGTTGCATTAACTATTATTAACCTTTTTGTCCAACTCTTTATTTCTAATTTCGATTACTCTATATCTTGTGTGGTGTAATATTTTGTATCGTTCATATTTTAGTTTCTGTAATTCTCTTTTCTTTTTTTGAGTTTTGTATTCCTATTCGCAAATATTTTTGTTGGTTAGATAATTGAGCTATGATGGTGTCATTCGTACAGCCTTGCCGTTTGTTTGTAGTTGTCCCGGCGCTTTGAATTGCAGTATTTATAAATGCACTCGTATATGTGATCATGCTTCATTTGGTGTGTTGTTGTTCGTTAAATTGTTTAGTTCAGTATTTAGTTAACGCTGATATTATTTACGACATCGTGAGTTGTTGACAATTGTTATAACATTATTTTTGGTTCATGAATAGGATTCAATAGTCGTACCGTCACTTCCTTCCTAATGACGTATGGTAACTTAGTAACACTGGCTCTAAACGATCGGAACAATGGCGGACGCCGTAGGAAATATTTCTCCGGCGAGCTTAAAAGCGTATCCTGAGGAAAAAAAAAACATCAATTTGATCATGTTTTGACTTTTACACATTCTGATCACAAGTCATATGAAAAGGGAATGAAAAGTTCTCGCCAGCATGAAGAATAAAAAGTAAAGATTTTCTTTGTTTAGAACCAAGATGGCCGCCGTTGCCGGGCGCGTGACATCAGACTACTGAATCCAATTGTGCTGTATTATCTTGGCAGTTTGTGCCATTCGATAACAAAGTTTGTTTTAATTAGCCTATTATCTGTCGTTATCAAGGTGCCAGCGTATGATCTTTTTTATCTTTGTCTGCACAGTATAAAATCAATTACTTTATTTTTCCTCTCTCCTAACCACGTTGTTAAGCGTCTAGAAGCGTGATTAACTGCGCTGTTTGTGACAAATACGTAACTCTTTATCTTCGAAAAATCTACCAGTCTTTCTCCGTTATAATTTCGTTTACCCTTCGAATAATAATAATGATAATAATAAATGGCATTTATATAGGGCTTTACCCCTTTGTCACAGGCTCTAAGCGCTTTACATTGATATAAAACAAAACATATTACAGTAAGATAAGTTTGATGGAAAAGTGATACGAATTCAATTTAACACCAACAAAATATGATAATAGTATTACAACATTATGACGTAAAAAGATATAAATTTAAGCGAAATTTGAACGTTGTCAACTAATCCGAGTATCCCACGTGTGATGGGAGAGAGTTCCAGAAATTTAGGGGGGGGGGGGGTGGGGCGGGGGGGGGGGGGGGGGGGCGAAAATTGAAAAGATTGTTCACCTATTTTACGCAGTGGTTAAGTTTGACAAGGATTGATTGGTCATTGCTTGACCTCAAGACAACTAAAATTAACAGGAAGTGACATCTATTTAAGTCTCCCGTAAACGGAAGTTGGGATGGAATATTGATGACGCAATTACATATTAGGAAGGGACATCGCATCTTTCAATGTTCGCGGTATCTACTCACAATTTAAGAAAATCAACCTGATTGAGGACCTATTTACTTACGAATTAGACATCGTGATCATACAACAGACCAAAGACAAAGTCAATGATGACATAATACGAGGTTGCCGTCTCATTACATTTGAACATTAAAATATCCAAGGAGGGCTTGGTTTTCTAATATCAAACCAACTAACACCTTCTTTGGACTAATATTGGTCTATAAATGAAAGACTGTTTTTAGTTTAAAAACCATTCCATACTTTCTAAACAACAAACCTACACGTATGACCAACACCCACCATCCTACTTCGAGGAGTAAGAGAAAGAGTATACAATTAAATTAAAATGATGATCCGATACCATGTAAATGACAACATCATAATCCCGGCGATTTCAATGCTAAAATAGGAACAAGGAAAGACAACAACGAAACATGCCTTGGTGCTTATTCCGAAGGACTGCGTAATGAAAATGGCCAATCTCTTATTGATTTTTGCTGCGAACATAAATGATTCATATGTAAAGTGTCTTTAAACACCTTCCCGCCATATTACTACATGGCAAATATTATGAAAATAAGATTATCAGTACTTGCAATCATATAGACTATATCATAATTTCGGACCATCACAAACGCATTGTCAATGATTCACGAACATATGCAGAAACGAAAACATCTATAGACCATAGACTCTTAATTCAAAGTTAAGTCCAACATGAAATGAAAATAAGGCAAGGCATAAGCATTACAAACAAATTAATTAGAAAATCGATCAAAGACATCAGCAGTCTAAGAGATGACCTAGTCAAGGAAAATTTCAGAAACACACTCGCGTTGAAACTTTCGTCAAAGAATATAAAGGATACCTCTAACCCAGCTGAAATTCAACAAAGCGTGCTGATGAGCAGGGAAACAACACTGCCCGAGAGAAGTAGTCCACAAAAACAAGACTACTGCCCAATATTGCATGACTTATCACATCATCGAAAACAACTGAGACTTGACATCAACAACTGCTCAAATACGAGTGTTAAGAACAAAATGAAGAGACAAAGAAATGACATCATGCATAAAATTTAATCTCAATCAATAGATAAGCACAAAAAGAAAATAAATGAGATTGTGACGGAAATAAATAGTACGAGTCAAAGTGTGAAAATGTTCAAAGCATAGAATACAATCAAAAGACAGAAAACACATAATAGACTTATAATCAAAGATTCATGTAATAAGACCTTATGTAATGATAAAGAAATTATAACACTATAAGCGTGTACTCCACTGAGAAATACAAGGGTATTCAAGAAGTGGAACCATTTGAGTCTACCAACGCAGAGCTTGAAACGCCTATAACGCCCCAAGAAATAAGCGAAGCCATGCAAAAGCTCAATAACAACAGATCGCCAAGTTTAGATGGTGTTAGAGCAGAAGAACTAAAATGTCTTGACGACGAAGGCATGCAAATACTGGTTGATATATATATATATATATATATATATATATATATATATATATATATATATATATATATGTATAATGAGATATTTAAGACAAAACAAGTTCTCAATCTTGGAAGTAAAAACTCATTCTGCTTAACAAACAAGTAAAAAGAAAAGCAATTTAGAAAAGTTGCGATCAATCGTTTTATTATCCACGCTATGAAAAGTTTTAAGCACAATCACGCTCAACAGAATTGGATTCAGTAGTCTGATGTCACGCGCCCGGCAACGGCGGCTATCTTGGTTCTAAACAAAGAAAATCATTACTTTTTATTCTACATGCTGGCTAGAACTTTTCATTCCCTTTTCATATGCCTTGTGATCAGAATGTGTAAAAGTCAAAACATGATCAAATTGATGTGTTTTTTTTTTCCTCTGGATACGCGTTTAAGCTCGCCGGAGAAATATTTCATACGGCGTCCGCCATTGTTCCAATAGTTTAGAGCCAGTGTTACTAAGTTACCATGCGTCATTAGGAAGGAAGTGACGTTATGACTGTTGAAGACTATTAGAGAAAAGGTAAAGGGATAATATTATCTTCCACCATGACAAAGCGGATTTAGAAGAGATAGAAGCACTGTTTCATACCAAAGGCATTTAAAGGATACAATTCAAAATTAAGCCTTTAGCCATGTTAAGTTAAAAACTTGTCGGAAAACGTAAATAACGTCAAGTCTTAGGTTTAATAGTATTGACACGTTGAGATTGACTTTTGATAAAAATCATCCGATAATTTAAAAAAAAATAAAAATATTATTCTCAAAATAAAAATAAATAATTACTGCGTTTTTTTGTCAGAGTGTGATAAAGCTTAATTATCCTCCTTGGAGTAATTCCTCCCCTTGGTAATCCCGTTTGACTTGCATAAGACATCATCTCCCCATAGAATATCACTATTTATAGCCCGACTTCAACGAATCGCTTTGGGTGTTACCAAATGATATATTAGAACTAACCATACATTTCGTAATAGTGCTGCAATGCATTTGCAAATCGACTTTATAAGTGACATCTTTACCCTCTCTATATGAGCTTATGACGCAAAGGAGCGAATTTAGATTTAAAAAGCGGAGATATATTAAACTGTAATTATCTTTAGGTTAAGAAACTGATTCATTCTCGTTATTATAACAAATATAATCAACCCAGGTCTTATATTTTGACCATAAAATCATTTTTGTAGAATATAGCTAAAGCCGACTTGAGGCGGTGGGTACCTTCTTGGCTTTGAAAATTTAACTTTATTTTATATCGAATGATAAAAAACCCAATTAATCATTGAGTACATATAAGTTGAAATATTATCTTTACCACGTGCATCATTATTGTAATCTTTAATCAATAGATTTATGACATTACTATTCTTATTAAGGGTATTCAAGGGATTTTATCCTATTTTGCCCTATACCATATGCTATGGTATGCTATGTTAAGTAAAACAACATTCGAGTACTGAGTATTCCCTAATTGGTCTGATTCCTCTATCTTATAAAGATATGTCCCATTCTATATCTTGCCCAGACGTTTATTACTTCATTTGTGACCCTTTGCCTCAAAACGGTATTAAGTCAGGTTGGTTAAGATGTTGAAAATTGAATTTATAAACAGAAATATCAGACTTGGGTTGAGTTTGTGTTTTATTGAGGAGAATGGATACCATATTTTAGGGTGCTGATCCAACAATTTATATTTTTGACCAGTTTAACATTAAATTCTGCTTTTAAGCATCTGGTTCTTTCCGACATTATACCGTTTTGAGACAATAGGTCACATATATGAATCTGAGTAAAGCAAGTTAGTTTGAATATTTCTTAAAATTTTAAAAGCCAAATGGCGAATTTCGTCCATGGATTTAAAATGAACACGGAAATATCAGCAAACAAAACCATAAGCGAATATTTTCAACATCAAGAGGGTGCATACAAAGGACGGCAATCAATAATAATTCACACTGTGTTAAGCTGGGACCACAGACATATTATTATAACAATGTCAACATAAACTAGATTCAGCCAAAATTCTCCTGCCTCGAAGATCTATCACAGAAGTTGTGAAAAGTCGAGGGGTCTCACACAACAGAGAATAGCAGAGGTTGCCGAGGCGCCCCAATCGTATGACTAGGAGGCAAAAGTCGCCGACTAATTGTAAGTCAATTTTGATGTTTTTTCATTGAGTTGGAGGTGTGGGTCCAGGAGAAGGAAGAACCTTGTCTGGACGGCGGTTTGGATCATTCTTGGTCTGGCTACTCATATTCAGCTGTTCCAGCAGGATTGGATCTAGGTTGGTATCACCTTCAGGGTCATGGCAGCGCACAAGCTCCTGTTTGACGGCAACGTGATGATCATTCTCAGGATATGTGCCAATGGAAACTTGGAAACAGTGATACTCGCAACAAATGTCAGGCAGCCCCAGAGACCAGCGATCACATTGTCCTTCACTGTTCAGTCACCAAACTTGAAGGCGGCTATGAAACCGTCCTTAGGGCGGAGGAAGACTTTAGAAGCTGGGTCGACGAAATAAATTTGGAGGTGTAGCCATACGCTATTACTGCTACTAATATTGATGTATTTTAATATCGAAATGTTTCGAAAACAACGCTTTTGTCATAGCCTGAAATGAAACACCTCTCTCGACCCCGTACCAAAACGACATTATGTTGGGATAGTGCTTTATATGCTGAATTATCATTTATGGTAAATTGCGACATTTCAGATGATTATTATGAGATGGCAACTGTGAATCTTTATGTTATAGAAAGTAAAGTTTCCGAATGCCATTTGAAGTGCTTAAAGTCACATGAAGTTTGTTTTGCAAAATGAGGTCAAACTTTGGATAAGGCTATTTAGAGTATACCAAATTAAAATCATAGTATTGAGAGAAATATGTAGGGAGACCACCAAAATCAATAGTAACTACCCTGAACCAGGACCTCTCTACATATCAGAAATGTCTGGATTCAGATGATGCCAAATTAATCCTTGAAGAACTCAGAAATACTGCAGTGCCCTCCGTACTAAAGTCACAACAAGATCTTGGCAGCCTCAAAACTCTGGCCCAGGATCGTGACCAATGGAAACAATTAACAACATGGATGGAGAGAGCAGTTATACTCATCGACCATGACTAAATCACACAATTCTCAGCAAGCGTCATTCGGACTGAGAAGCTTACTACTACTACTATTGAGAGAATTTGATTATGTTCGTCATGAATGTAATTGGTAAGTGAATGAGTCGTTTATGCTTTAGCTTTTTATAGTTTATCACTGATTTATTAAAATTTATGAAATTATGACTTAACTCTCTTCATACCACCCAAAGGAAAATCGTCACATTCGTTACGATGAAACTAACAATTTTATTGTTCTGAATTCATTTCTGTTATAGTTATAGCTATAAAAACTCGACACGGTGTTGCAGAGCTCATTTTTCGGAACAAAACAAGTACATACTCGTTACTATTCTACCTGAACAATCTATTTTTGTGTTGAGTGATTGTGCAGTTTCGGGTCAAATTTTCAAAATAGCTGGTAAGGACAGATTTAAGTACTTTTAGAACTGGGTTCTTCAATTATTTTAATTCTAAATTCATTTCTACGCAGTTCGTTCACCCGGACATAATACGCGCAGTTCCCAAATACGTCTTACAGTGCAAAGGTCGTTCAAGTCTGCGTCATAACTTGTTTTCCCATCGATTGGTTCGTTCATTAACACATATCTATTAGTTTATCATTATCGCCTTGGACTCTTACCCTTTATTATGACATCCTCATTATTCTGGTCTCAATACGGCAAGGCAGAGGCATGGCATTTATCCAGTTAACTTGCGGACTTTGGAAAAAACTCGTATTTAAACATTTGGCCAGAAACAAATCGTCGTTCAAATACCGATTGATTCAAATGAACTTCATCTTGGCCAAAAAAAACCCCAAAAAACTCTCAAACCTGTATAGTAATCCTTCAGTCCCAGGTTTGAGATTTTTTGCCAAGATGAGGATAATTTGAATCGGTCGATTATTTGAAAAATGAGATTTCTGGCCAATTTTTTAAATACGTGTTTTTCCTAAACCAGGATGTTAACGGGTCAATTAGCACACTGTGAGTGGGTATCTATTTAGCCATTGTTTGTTACAGACACGATCTCAGTCTATGAATGACAAATAATAATTATAAAGATAGAGAATATATAATCAGATAATTGAGATGTCTAGACTGCGCTTGAAGGCATCTCTATGTCTGACATTGACTCCACTAACGTCATTCATTTTTTATGCTATGCGTTTAATTAGGTAAAATATTCACAACATCTGCCAGCCGGATATAATGTACCGTCACACAGCAAATAGTTGTAACATTAAACATTCATATAGTCTGATCGATATAATTTAGTGAGAACTCTTCATTAAAATGGCTGTCTGAAAACAACAAAAAAGAGCTGAGTGACGTCAATAACTTTCCATCTTTAATCATATTTGTGACTCATCACTTGAAAAAGTAATATGTCGAGGCGACTCATATTTCGGAAATTCGCTTTGAGTTCGAAATTAAGAATCTTTTTTGATGTTTGGAGTTAAATGAAGAGAATAAATACCATTCAACAAACTTATTATTTCTTAAGTTAAGAGTGAAAATAGTCAATAGTCTTGACTATTTTCACTTAAAACTTAAGATTTGTGAGTTCATTTCATCCCGTAAAAATTCGGAATTAAAGCAGTTGGTAGGCAATTGAAAAGAACAATAACAATTGCTTGCTACCCTTTGGACTTTGGATAGGCCGCTAATCTATCGCAAATAATGTTTCTCCAGATATTTGTTGGGTGGCTATGGTTGGGTGTTATGTGCGGGGATGGGGTGCAGAGTCAGGAAAAAAAAATCTCGACTTTACCGTTACCAAGGATCTATAACCAATTCTTTTGTCTGTGAAGCGGGTGCTCTAGCAAATGAGCTACTCGGACCTACACCTAAAATCGGATATAAAGCAGCTTGATTCTAAACAAAGGAATTCGGTACTTTATATTCTTCATGCTGGCAAGAACTTTTTCAAATGTCATGTGATCAGAATGTATCAAAGTCAAAACATGATCAGACTTATAATGTTTTTCTCCTCTGGATATACTTTTATGCTCGTCGGGGAAGTATTTCATAAAGGCATCCGCCATTGTTCCGACAGTTTAGAACCAGTTACTAAGTTACTATGCGCCTACGAGGGAAGTGACGTCATCACTGTTGAATCCTATTAAAACGACTTCTAGTAAAATTCAGAGTCAGAATGCGACGTGTCCACACCTTTGTATCACATACACCATTTGATTACGGTCAAAACAATTGTAATGTGTGCTTTTTATTGGATTTAGCCGACGTGCACATATTAGCAGGTCTGAGAGTCGGAGAGGAATTTCATAAGGGCGTACGCCATTCTTACGATAGTTTAGAACCAATTACTAAGTTCCTGTGCGTCATTACGAGGAAAGTGACGTCATGACTGTTGATCCTATTAAGTCGACTTTTAGTAACATTCAGAGTCAGAATGCGAAGTGTCCACACCTTTGTATCACAAACAAAATTTGATTACGGCCAAAACAATTGTAATGTGTGCTTTTTATTGGATTTAGCCGACGTGCACATATTAGCAGGTCTGATAACCGAACGCAATTATAGCCTGGATTTAACATTGTTGCAATCGACTTCATTTTGCCTCGATTTGAAAGTATTCCAACAATGAGCCCATAAAATATTCAGTTACAAGACCTGCAAAAAGTGCACGTTGGACGTAGCATCTTTTAGGTGTTTTTGACATTTGCAAATCGAAATAAAATTCATCAGTAAACACAATCTGAATAAAAGACATTTTTCATTAATTCCTGTCTTAAGGGTCTTCATCTTTTTTCTTTTTATGTATCAAAAATTATGGAAAAATAATCCGTATAATAATACAGTAGATATCTGGCGTGAAAGACAAGGGTGAGATCATTGCTTGTTTCAGTTATTCCCTGAAGGTCTAGACACTGCTTTCAGTGAACATTCATTAATATGGAAAAACATTCCATCTTCTCTGTTGGTTGAATGGTAGGCATTATGCAAATCTCAAATTCTGATATTTTAAAATGTTGACAGAATAGTAATCAGCATATGGAAATTAAAATGACAAAAGAGAACGTATCTAATTTATGCTGATAGTAATAATCACAATAATTATATTATTATTATTATTATTAATAATAATAATAATAATAATAATAAAGATGATGATGATGATGATGATGATGATGATGATGATGATGATGATGATGATAAAATAAATAATAATAATAATAATAATAATAATAATAATAATAATAATAATAATGATAATAATAATAATAATAATAATAGTAGTGGAAGTAGTAGTAGTAGTAGTAGTAGTAGTTAGTAGTAGTAGTAGTAGTAGTAGTAGTAGTATAGTAGTAGTAGTAGTAGTTGTAGTATTCGTAGTAGTAGTAGTAGTAGTAGTAGTAGTAGTAGTAGTAGTAGTAGTAGTAGTAGGATGAGGAGTAGTAGTAGTAGTAGTAGTAGTAGTAGTAGTAGTAGTAGGAGTAGTAGTAGTAGTACCGAACAAAACAAATAAAGCCATAAAAAAAGATTAGAATGGAAATGAAGAGAAAAAAAATGTTGTGAATTCTTTAAGTCATTGTCTATGAAACGGAGTTCATCTCATTTTCCTTAATATTTGGATAGCATAGATTGATTGCTACTATTTAGAAAGGACGCTAGTAGTAGTAGTAGTAGTAGTAGTAGTAGTAGTAGTAGTAGTAGTAGTAGTAGTAGCAGTAGTAGTAGTAGTAGTAGTAGTAGTAGTAGTAGTAGTAGTAGTAGTAGGAGTTGTAGTAGTAGGAGTCGTAGTAGTAGTACCTAACAAAACAAATAATGCCATAAAAAATATTAGAATGGAGAAAAAAAATGTGAATTCTTTTAAGTCATTGTCTATGAAACGGAGTTCATCCCATTTTCCTTAATATTTGGATAGCATAGATTGATTGCTACTATTTAGAAAGGACGCTAGTCGATCACAAAAAAATATTATACTCCACATATTAAACAGACCAAACAACACAAACACTGCTCTGCTGTACAAAAAAAAAAAAAGAAAAGATTTTGGCCATAAAACTAGTACCTCAGAAATCGATTGATTTAAACAATCCTCATTGTGTCAAAAACCCTCAAGCCTGGGATTTCAACGAAGTCTTCAAGGGAGTCCAGATTTTCTTTGCCATGACAAGATGAGTGTTATTTTAATCTATTGATATTTAAACCTCTCCTTATCAACGATAGGAAAGTCGTCACCTTCGTTACGATGCAACCAACATTTGTCTTATCTATTCGAATATCTCTTGTACATCATAAGAGTTTTAAAAAATGAACAGTGCGTTGTAGAGCATGTTTTGCTAACGAAATTATTTATCGGAAGAACTTACTGCTATTATGTCTGATTGAAAGAAAAATGTTATTTTCTTGTGTTAGTTGGGTGTGAAGTTTTAGGGAAATTCCTGAAAATGGCTGGTAAGGAAATAGTTAAAAGAAGAGATAGTTTTCTAGCCAGATCGTCTTAAAGTTGTTTTTTTTTTTTTAATTGCAACAGTGTTGGGTGGACATAGGGATCAGAAAGCAACCCCTTTGAAACCGAGATTACAATTTCTATCTTCTGCTTGTGAAGCGAATGTTCTACTATCTATCTAGGCTCTAGCACTATCAGAGCATTTAGAGCAGCTGTATAGCGCAATATCCACTAAACGTGCTCAGTCGCTTTACAATATGTCCCTAGCCAACAGCAACAATTAACATTTAAGACAAGACATGACGCCTATTAGGCGATATAACCATTTATTTTCTTCGAAAAAGACAACGCTATTAATAGCCGAGTACTCATTTTACACAGTTATTGATTACACATTATATGAGGAGGCGACATTCTAAAACTGCTTACGTAGAAAGTGAGATATGAAACTCTTTTTTTTTCAATAGATTGGACACGGTGAAATCTCTATTAATACACGCGTTATACTGACCTAAATGACAAGAGAGATCGAGTATTTTACGGTGTAGCTGCAGATTGACAAATCTTTTTTAAAATAAATAATAGGGTGAATAAACACTGCTAGACAAATCCAAGAAAAAAAATACAAGAAAAAAAAAACAATGATCCCAAAGAAAATCAACGTTCTTCGACTTTTTTGGAATTGTTCTTGTTTTTTGGGGACACCGTAGCTCAGCGGTACGGCATTTGCCCTAGCTCAATTAGCGGTGCTGCACTGCGGCTGACGCCTGGGTCATTTCAGTCTTCCCTTGGAATAGACCCTAGAAACAAATTTCCCCTATGGGATGAATAAAGGGAATTTTATTTTTATTTGTCATGTCTATTTTTCATTTTCTTGTATTTTTCTTTCTTGATTTGTCTGGCACTGTTTCATACCGCCTTTTTAGATCTCTATCTTAAACCAGTGCGTGCTGTCTAATTTGTCACATAGACTCATTCTAGATCTATTTTATATTGTTAGTTATGTATTTTGTTTTGAATATATATTGTAAACATTTGAGTGTATTCCTTTTGGTGGGAAAAATGTGCTAGTGTCTGGATGAGACTTTTTAGGTGTTCTCAAAAAAAAAAAAACTATTTACATTGATAGTATTCTCTTGGAATCCACATCTGTTCCCTATTGTGTTCCTTTTTCTCATGTCCATTGAGTGGCAATTCTACAATATTTTCACTCTCCCATTTTCTTCCTTTTTAACTGGCGCTGAACTTACCGAAATGTGTCGCAAGTGCCGTATAACTCTTAAAAACGCTAAAAATCAAAACAGACTAGTTAAATAAATGACAAAAAGAAGATCTATCTGAAAAATAAACCTGAGACTTAATATGTTTGAAAGGCGCACTCATATTATTTCGAGTGGAAAAAAACAAACAACTTGAGCTTTTATATAGAGCAAAATCCACTAAACGTGCTCAAAGCGCTTTACATGGGTTCCTTAGCCAACAGCAACACTTAAAATGTAGGACGAGGCAGGACTGCCTGTTAAGCGATCTAACAATTTTTTTTCGACAGAGACAACGCTGTTAACGGCTAAGTACTCATTTTACACTTGAGTATGGTGAGAGAATGTGAGTAAAGCGCCTTTTTCCCAAGGACTTAGCTAGCTATGCCCCCGAGTGGGACTCTATCCCTGGACCTTCCGATTCGAAGGCGAGTGTCATACCAAAAGACCATAACACAAAATAACGCAGCCAGACTCATTGTACGCAATAACAAAAACTACCCGTCAGCAACTCTCCTTCTCCGTGAGTTACATTGGCTTCCTGTGGAAAAAAGAGTTGCCTATAAGATTTGTACTATAGTCTACAAATCCTTGAGCACCAACAGTCCCTCCTATATTAAAGACCTTCTAAACATATCTGTCCCCAATAGAAACTTGAGGTCAAGCAATGACCAATCAATCCTTGTCAAACCTAAGCCATTGCGTAAAATAGGCGAACAATCTTTTCAATTTTCGGCCCCCTCATTTTTGGTACTCTCTCCCATCACACGTGAGATGCTCGGATTCGTTGACAACGGTCAAATCTCGCTTAAAGTTTTATCTTTTTACGTCATAATGTTGCAATACTATTATCATATTTTGTTGTTAAAATGAATTCGTATCACTTTTCCATCAAACTTGTCTTACTGCAATATGTTTTGTTTCATATCACTGTAAAGCACTTGGAGCCTGTGACAACGGGGTAAAGCACTATATAAATGCCATTTATTATTATTATTATTATTATTATTATTATTATTATTATTATTATTATTATTATTATTATTATTATTATTATTATTATTATTATAAAGCCAAGTTACTTACCTTATATCAGTCCAAGATCATTGGTGTCCAAACAATCAAAGAAAGTCTTGTAATGTGATCTCTTGACGTCCCATAGAAGAAAACTCGTCACGGTTGTCACACAGTTCAGTTGTTTTTAACACATTGTGTATTACAATCTGATACAATTACTATTTCTCTGAACGAATACAGTATATTTTCAGTTTAATTCGTTGAGAAACGTGTCTTGTTTTTTTATATCATAACAAACTAACACAATAGATTAATTCACCTCAATTAGTCTTGTTCTATATTGAGCTTTTGAGCTTTTATATAGAGCAATATCCAGTAAATGTGCTCAAAGAGCTTAACAAGGAAGGGGTCCCTGGTATACAGCAACATTTAACATGTAGTACATGACATGACGCCTGTTAGGCGATATTACAATTTTTCGGACAAAGTCAACGCTGTTAACAGGTACTCATTTTACACCTGAGTATTGGGAGAGAATGTGAACAAAGAGCCTTTTCCAAGGAGACTCAACTATGCTCCGAGCGCGAGGCTCGAACCCAGGACCTTCCGATGCGAAAGTGAGTGTCATACCACTAGACCACATAGCCGCACTATATATGGATAGTATGCGCTTGGCTAAGAAGTTCATAACATTGCCGTCCGGAAGTATAACGGACCAACACACAAAACTATATGTAATCATGAACTTTTATAGTCTGGATAATACCGTTTAGTGAGTATTGCTCATAAACGCGGATGGCAAAAGACAATAACAAAGAGCTGATTGACGTCATCTTTAAACTATCTATATATAGAAAACAATATATTATATTACCCCAATTATTTCGTAAACACGTCTTGTTTCTCGTTCTTCGTAATGAAGATAGTAAGTACCAGATTTGAGAGTTTTTGCCAAGATAATGATCATTTAAATATATAGATCGATACTATTTTGAAGAGCTCATTTATTTCTAGACAGATTATTTTCTATACCTACCCGTCTGTCTAGATTATAGATAGCACTTAACTGGTAAATCTATCTAAGGTCCTATTATTCAGAAAATTGAATGTTGTTGTCTTTATTTTTTAAAATTTTGATTTGGTTTTTTTTTTCTTGTTTTCCATTTTTTTAAAATGTTTTTGTTTGTTCTGTTTTGTTTTGTTTTGTTGTGTTGGCATTTTATTTATGTATTTATATTTTGGGTTTTTTTATTGTGGGGGTGGGGGGTGGGTGTATTACCAGTATATAATAAAGAAATCACGAATTCCCTATTCTGCCAATTTTGCATCTATCCAATTTTCTAAGTCAGAGCGACATGTTAATCCGACAAAAGCACACAATCTATTTATTTTATTTTTTTTAAAATCACTATTAGACCTAAACTGATTTTAACATTTAATGACACATTTATAACCAAGAAGTGACCAGATTTTGATATATTTTACGCTATTTTTTTCTTTTCACTCTCCAATTGTTCATGTCTTATCCGTGTTAATGTGGCAAAAATATAATTCGTAAAATTATTCCTTTGTTTAAAAATTGTTCGTCAGTAGTGGATAAAGAATAAGACTTTTTAAATATTTGGTCCATCTTTTCAAACCAGATCAAGTTAGAAGAAAACAAAATAAATTCATAATCGAAAATCATCAGAAATTCGAAATATTTTGTTTTGTTGGGTGAAAGCATGTTGATTTTTGTCAATAAAGCATAGAAATCTAGCTCTGCTGCTACTTTGCCGTCACAGGAAGAAAAAGGGCGCATTATTATTTCTATATTTAATCTATCCATTTTTTATTCATTGTCCGGAAGACTGGTTACACACCCCCAAAGAGTTTTGAACCGGAAAAGAGGAAGGTGAAACGTCATGATTTATCTGCCCTATTACTATTATACTCACACGTTATGCTATTCTAACCATTATTAATTAAATCAAAGAACATTTTAAACCGTCATTGTGATAAATTAATATCGTATTTTGAAAATAAAAACAGATTAGCGAGACAAAACATGAGAATATAAACCCATTTAATATTATATATATATATATATATAATATATATATATATATATATATATATATATATATATATATATAATATGAATCATATATGTAATAAAATCATAGTAATATATATATTTAAATATATATATTATAATGTATAATATTGAGATATATATGTTTATCTTATGATTCAGATATCAACAAAATCAGCCTGAAGATGGAATTAATCCTAAGATCATTGATGGGAACCAACGTATATTAATAATAATTTAATAAATTATAATATATATAATATAGATAAATATATAAATATATATATAAATAAATACATTATTTGCAACGACTAGTTTCACTATAGTCAAACTTTGTCTGACATCGTATGAGTGAATACGCTATATGATAAATTATTTATCATAGTCTAACACATATAATACCTAAGTACACTATAATAATATATGATATATATATATATAAATATATATATATATATATATATAGATATATATATAAACGAGATATATACCTGGTTCGGATATTTATTCCTCTAACTGAGTTTGGTAATCAAACTTGAAAGAATAGATCAACAAGAAGAATTGTTTTATTCTGCTCAAGCACCATTCATTGTCTGATGGCGAATCTGCACAAGGGATTTATATAGTTGTTGAATTATGATAAAATGAATGTATTTATTCATAACTAACGAACAGTGAATAAACCTGTAGGCAGCGTGATTACAAATGCATAGACTTTAAGAAAAAAAACAAAAAAAGAATAAGAAATAAAGAAAAAAAGAGCTTTTATAAAGCGTAATACCCACTAAACGTGCTCAAATCGCTTTACAAGTGGTCCCTGGCCAACAGCAACGCTTAACATGGACAGGGACATGACGCCTGTTAGGCGATATTTAAATTTTTTTTTTTCGGACAGAGTCAACGCTGTTAACGGCTAGGTATCAAATTTACCCCCGAGTACGGTGAGACAATTATGTCAGTAAAGAGTCTTTTCCGATGACTCAACTATGCGCCGAGCAAAGCTCGAACCCAGGACCTTCCGATCCCAAAGCGAGTGTCATACCACAAGACCACATACCCGCACAAATGCTTCAACAGTCATGACGTCACTTCCCTCATAATGACGCATGGTAACTTAGTAACTGGCTCTAAACTATCGGAAATATGGCGGGCGCCCTTTATGAAAGATTTCTCCCACGAGCATAAAATTGTATCCAGAGGGAAAAAAAAACATTATAAATCTGATCATGTTTTGACTTTTACACATTCTGATCACAAGACATATGAAAAGTTCTAGCCAGCACGAAGAATAAAAAGTACAGATTTTCTTTGTTTAGAACCACGATGGCCGCCGTTGCTGGGCGACATGACATCAGACTATTGAATCCAATTAAGAACAAACAACTTATTGACCGAATAATATGATAAAACTCGACACTTACATATTTGAAGGTCTGATAACCCGAACGGCTATGGGCTCATTGTTGTAATGGAAATGTTCTCAAAATAACACCAAAAGATTATTTTTCTACACCAATGTTAAAACAAGCCCCCATAGTTGAGTTCGGTTTGTCAGACCAGTAAATTATTTGCACCTAAGATGTACTCATAGCTTTCTTGAACGCTTGACGACTAGCCAGCATTGTGGGTCTTCCACTTTCTAAACATTTATTTTAAAAAAAAATTAAAATTGAGCTTTATATAGGGCAATATCTACTAAATGTGCTCAAAGCGCTTTACAAGTGGTCCCTGCTGGTCAACAGCAACATTTAACATGTAGGACGGGACATGACGCCTGTTAGGCGATATTACAATTTTGCAGATAAAGTCAACGCTGTTAACGGCCAGGTACTCATTTTACACCTGAGTACGGTGAGAGAATGTGAGTAAAGAGCCTTTTCCAAGGACTCAACTATGCGCCGAGCGCGAAGCTTGAACCCTGGACCTTCCGATCCGAAAGCAAGAGTCATATCACTAGACCACATAGCAGCACAAATATTTACAAATATTTAACAGTGGCGAGTTAACTCACTCAATCCTAGGAATTTTTACAACTTTTCAAAATTGGAAAAAATATATTAAAAGTGAGAATGTACATAGATAGTTTTATTCAACTACCATTAACATGTAAAATCTAAAAATAATTAGCTTTGATACAAGCCAACAACTTCATGATTAATGTCACATTCCCGTTATCAAGACAATTCGGTGTCCAGCCTTTAAGGTCCAAGACCGGTTGCTGAACATATTTAACCCCCCCCCCCCCCCCCCCCTCCTTTCCTACAGGAAAATCGTCACATTTGTTACGACACAATATACATTTTAAAAATTCAGATTTATTATCTTTTCCTCAAACTTTGAAGAATGATCTTTGTTTAATTAATAAGAACATAAAATTAATTTGTAGAGAGCTTGTTTAAGTTTAAAAAATCTATTTATCTGCTAGTTAATCCTAACCATTTTGGAAAATAATGAACATGGTCGGTAAGGAGAGAGTTAACCCCCTCCTTACCACCTACAGGAAAATTGTCACATTTGTCACGATACAGCCAACATTTTTCTCATTCTTATTTCCTTGAACATCATAATATTTTAACAAAAATGTTTGCTATAGTTAAAGTGTATTAACACTGGGTTTAGTAGAAAAAATATGTGTAGCAAGAACAGTTTTTTGAGTGAAGTAAATCTATTTTTGTATAGATAGAACAAAGATGACGTCACTCAGGTCTTTGTTATTGTTTTTTGCCATCCTCGTTTATGAGTACTTCTCACTAAGCTGTATTAACCAAACTATAAACGATCATAACTACACACAGTTTTGTGTTTTGCTCCGTTATACTTCCGGATGGCAATGTTATGAGCTTCTTAGCCAAGCGCATACTATCTATAGATAGTATGCAGATGACGTCACTCAGGCCTTTGTTATTGTTTTTGCCATCCGCGTTTGTGAGTTGTTCTCACTAAACTGTATTAACCAGACTATAAAAGTTCATGGTTACACAGAGTTTGTGTGTTGGTCCGTTATACTTCCGGATGGCAATGTTGTGAACTCCTTGGCCAAGCGCATTCTATCTATAGGTTGGGTGTGAAGTTCTGTGGAAATTTCGGGAAAACGGCCGCTGAGGAGAAAGTTAAGATACACTATGATCGAGGGTCATTCATTGTAATCGATCCATATTCATAAAAGATTGTTTGTTTTTTTTTCTCTTATGGCAAAGTGAAGAATCACCCTACTCTACTCTGTCAAGGTACAGCGATATCGGTCGGAACAATTTCCCTTGAGTGTCCACCGAGGAAGGCGAGGAAGTAATGCATCAAAAATCCTATCTTATCTACATCGGCCAGAAACAGACACGGAGACAAAGAACTATAATAGAACTTTACTTTTTAAATTGAAGGAAAAAAGTATATTATGTATTGATGCTATGCGTTTAGGTAAAATACTTACAACATCCGTAGCAAGATTAAAGATACCACATACCTAAATTAAAAATCCTAGCTTATCTACACCACCAGAAACAAACACGTTTTTAGACAAAGAACTTATAAAAATAGAATTTTACTTTCTTTTAATTGAAGGAAAAAATTGTAATATGTATTGATGCTATGCGTTTAGACAAAATACTTACTTTACAACATCCGTAGCCAGATTAAACATAGCAACACACAAAACAGTATTATTGTTTGAATGATACTTGTAGAATTTCAGTGAGAACTTGTCACTATCATACTGTCTAAAAGGAATGACAAAGAGCTGAATGACGTCAACTTCGTTCCTTCTGTTCTAAGAATTAAAAAAATACAAACATAATAATACACTTTGATCCTGATAGCAAAAAACAATGAACGTCCATATAGCGCAATTTTCGATAAATGTTCTCAAAGTTCTCGAAATAAACAACAATGTGAAATTGAATGTAAACTTCTATTTAATATACGAAAACAGATTAAATGGACGTTTTGGGTTTCTCCTTTATCAACAAAACAGGATGAATGAAACACTACAGGCGAATGAGATAATGTGGTCGAGACGTTGTTAACATAAATAAATAAAACCATTGATGGGCAGGAAATAGTGTGGTCGGCAAAGAGGACATAAATTAACAGCAATATTTAACATAATATATGACGAGATGTGAAGTTTTGTATAGCATAATACATTTTTAGTACCAAATCCGACCAGCTGATCTTTGTAAAGCGCTTTGAGCACGTTTGGTGGATATTGCCCTATATAAAAGCTCAAGAGTTTGTTGGGTTTTTTTTTAATTTGTTTATTTGTTGGGTTTTGTTTGTGCTTGATTACGTGAGACAATGTGAGCAAAGACCCCTTCCCATAAACTAAACTTTGCGACGCCTAAAACTATAGTGAACATGTTGCTGTTTGAAGCTCGAAGAAATACATACCAATAAGAACTTAATTTCAAGCTTCGATATAAACAACAAAGACAGATAATGTGTGGACGTTTCGGGTTTTCCCTTATTAACAAAACACGCTTAATGAAACACTTAAAACGAATGGAGATGTTTCATTTCCTTTTGTTATCTATGACACATAAAACGAGACTCGAACCAGCAACTTTTAGGTTTGCAGTCGAAATCGACAGTCATACCAAAATATAAAGAAAGAGAATTGCACCGAGAGTAAGAGATACAATGATAGAAAAGATTAACAAAGAAAGAGATACGGAAAGAGATAGGAAGTACAAGTGTGTGTGTGTGTGTGTGTGTCTGTGTGTGTGTGTGTGTGTGTGAGAGAGAGAGAGAGAGAGAGAGAGAGAGAGAGAGAGAGAGAGGAGCGTTACGTGATATACACTTCAATTGGACTTCAAGGATGGTACAAGAAAACCTATATTTTCATAAAACGCACACCAAGTGCGTTCTGCAAACACCTGTTTAACTCTCTTTTTAACTGGCCGTTCTCAGTATTTTCCCATAAAGGCAGGTTTATCCAGCAGACTTTTTTTTTAAAACTCAAACAACAGTCTACAAAACAACTATATGTTCTTATAAATTAAACAAAGTCATTCTTCAAAGTTGGAGATATACAAAATAAATCTGAATAAGAAGAATGTATATTGTATCGTAACAAATGTGACGATTTTGCTGTAGGTGGTAAGGAGATGGTTATAGAATCTACATTGTATCCTGCAAATTTTGGTTGTATGTACGAATCGCACTAAAATGTTTCCTCATTTCACCTGTGAAGGACGTTGTCATCGGGTGGTGGGGGCACTTCACAAATGTAATGCTTGCTCGGAACTTTCAAATATTGTAATCACTTTTGAATTTTCAGGAAAAATAAGCCTAAAACGATAGAGACACTTGCATTTTATTATATATTTCAAAACAAAACAAAACACTTCATGTTTTTCTTTACGGATGTTTTTTTTTACTGATTCAGCGTCCTTGATGCATTCTTACATTGTGCAAAAACTCTAGCAATCAGCTGTGTTTACCAATATGGTGTGAGTGTGTGTATGTGTGTTTTTGTGTGTGTGTGTGTTGCCAAAATATGAAGTCACTTAAGCTTTTTTTATCGAATGATCTTTCTCTCTCTCTCTCTCTCTCTCTCTCTCTCTCTCTCTCTCTCTCTCTCTATATATATATATATATATATATATATATATATATATATATATATATATATTATTCACCAAACAAGATGTCGGATGTCAACAGGAATCACCTATGTTGTCTATGTTAGCAAATTGGTAATGATTTTGCCCTAGGAAAAAAAAACGAAAGTGCCTGAAGCGGGGCTCGAACCCGGGACCTTCATGCTATCTATAATATAACGATGGCTACGTTATATAACTCACTCCAGTAAGACCAAAGATTGGTTACATGGCCAAAATGAAATATTTAAGTATTCCCTCACCTGTATGACAGTTAGCCACACGTTATCTGTCATTTAGGAATACCACTCACCCCTATCTATCTATCTATCTATCTATCTATCTATCTATCTATCTATCTATCTATCTATCAATCCCAAATTGGCAAGTTGTTATGACTATCCGCTCCGTGTGAATTGTTTACCGCCACTGATCGAACGAACCAACACTGGTCAACTGTTGGTGGTAAAGTTGACATCTACTCGCATCTCACGACAGCTCGCTCATGTTTTCAAGACAGACAGAGGGTGTGGGGGGATATTGGGCATTTTTTTGGTGCCGCAGACCGGCAGATAGATAGGTCGTAGTCGTCGTCGATGTCAATGAATGGACGCGATAGTCTGGGTGAGGAAATTAGGTACATGTGAAAATTGGAAGAGGGGGGCGAGGGGAGAGAGAGTGAGAGTGAGAGAGAGAGAGAGAGAGAGAGAGAGAGAGAGAGAGGTATGGATGGAGAACATAATATAATAGAAATAGAGAGAGAGATAGATAGAGATAGAGAGACATAGAGAGAGAGAGGTATGGATGGAGAACATAATATAATAGAAATAGAGAGATAGATAGAGATAGAGAGACAGAGAGAGAGAGAGACAGAGAGAGAGAGAGAGACAGAGAGAGAGAGAGAGAGCGCGGTATGGGAGAAGAAAATAATATAATCTATATAGAAAATAAGCTATATAGAAAGAGAGAGAGAGAGAGAGAGAGAGAGAGAGAGAGGTATGGAAGAAGAACATAATATAATCGAGATAGAGAGATAAATGCGCTTGGCTAAGAAACTCAAACTCACATCATTGCCATCCGGAACCAGACACACACCTCTGTGTAACAATGCACTTTTGGATAATACAGTTAAGTGGAAATTACTTATAAACGTGGATGGCAAAAAAAGAATAACATCGATCCGAGTGACGTCAACTTCATTCCATCTGTAGCTAAACTGATAAAACTTAGGGTTAATTTATATTTGTTATAAATATGGCTGCGCTGTCTCTGTGGACGCTTGCGTTGATGTATGAGTTACTTTCAGCGTGCTTGTCTGCTTGCTTCTACTTTCCAGTTAGTAATAGGATTCAATAGTTTGATTCCACATCCGTCCACCAACGAGCCGCTTGGTTCTAAGCAAAGAAAATCGGTACCTTTTATTCTTCATGCTGGCTCGAACCTTTTCATTTGTCATGTGATCAGAATGTATAAAATTCAAAACATGATCAGATTTATAATATTTTTCTCCTCTGGATACCCTTATATGCTCGTCGGAGAAGTACTTCATACGGGCATCCTCCATTGTTCCGAGAGTTTCGAACCAGTTACTAAGTTACTATGCGTCATGACGAGGGAAGCGATGTCACGACTGTTGAAGCCTATTTGTTTCCATAAATCTCTGTCCAGTGCAAGTGTGTTAAAGGGCTGACTGAGGCAATTGGATGTTTCCTTGTCTTGTCGAAATCCGTTGTACGGTTGTTGTTTCTAGATATTTTTTTGAGATCTTGATTCAATGTTGTTGGCAGTGAAGTTGGTGGTACGCCCTCTGTATTTGGCTCCTTGTTTGAAGTAATATATTCATTATGGTTTAGAATAAATGCAATTTCTACAGTGCAAAAAAAAAGCATATCTAGTTCGCATTTATTAATATTTTCTTTCTAATTTCACCATATTGGGGGCAGCGTGGCTCAGCGGTGCGGTACGATCTTTGCTTCCTACCCGAAAGGTATCGAGGTCGATCACCCGCCGCTGCGCTGTGTGGCCTTGAGCAAGTCACCTCGCCTTTGTCAATTTGCGGCTGCTGCACTGCGGCTGACGCCTGGGTTATTCCAGTCTGCCCTTGGAATAGACCATAGAGACAAATTTCCCCTGTGGGATGAATAAAGGGAATTTCATTTTTATTTTATTTGTTTTAGACGCTCGGTTCATCTCATTCCGACATAACGCCGTTTTGAGACTGTGGGTCACGTATTAGCTTTGAATTCCTTGCCCATACACCGGAGCATACTCAATGTCTCAATCGTTTCTATGTTATATGTTTGTGATGAGAATATTGGCTATTAAGCTTAACTGCTGGTCAAAATTACTTCGCGATGGTGGTGAACGAATCGGCGATCTCAAGAAGTGGGTGAGAGAGGGATCTAGAAATGACTTTGGGTTTGAAACGAATATTTTTGTGTTCGTGGATAGCTCACACGGTAGAGCCACGCTCTCACCTGCCAGGCGGAGTTGTCGTACCAATAAGGTCGCAGGTTCAAACCCCACCACCGCCGCGAAAAAAATTTTTTATTCTCTATTGTCTTCTGGCACTTTTCTACTCACTTCATATCTTGTTGTTACCAACATAAGTGCCTGCTCCACTCACTTTTCTGAATTAAAAATTCACCCCATACACCGGAGCATACTCAATGTCTCAATCGTTTCTATGTTATATGTTTGTGATGAGAATATTGGCTATTAAGCTTAACTGCTGGTCAAAATTACTTCGCGATGGTGGTGAACGAATCGGCGATCTCTGTCACATTAAAGGTTGTTCACAATTATCTTATTAAATTTTATTTTATTAAGAACTGAATTCATCTCACTCCAGTTATATTTCGGTAGGCTTAGATAAACTTTACCTTCTAATATTAGATCGTCTTTCCTTTTATAGCCTTCCCTCGAATTAATTTCTAATTAGTGAATACTTTTCGTTCTACATTCTGTCACGTAGCCACTTATTATAAAAGCTGATAGGTCTAACATTTGACACTCACTTTCTCTCCACAATCTATGCCGGACGGCCAGTCGATCTATTCCTATATATATACTGGAAGATTTTTATCTTTTGGGACTTTGTAGATATTATATCTACACCATTAAGACGCCGGAGCTTTTAACTTTGATTGTATAATCTTCAAGGATCAAACCCAAGCCCGCTGTCAAAGGACTTCACAATAACTTCTTACCAATTGCCTGGAAGTGGAATTTTACGAGTCCAATCCTGTTATCAGAGGAATAGATCATCCAAGCCCATCAACTGCCTGGAAACGTAAACTTATGAACCTGACATATTATCATAAGTTACGTAAAATATTCATATCTCTATTTGTAACTGCCACGATCACTGTTTATCTCTTTTAATTAAATTTCATCATCATTTTTATTTCATTGTAAACAAATCGTTAATTGTTTTTCATTTATAGTAACTAGTAAATTCTGGGGCCTCATTCTACATCATAGTCGAGTAGCTCTTTACTCACTTGAGACCATGACATTTTGGAGGGGACACATATAAAGAATTGAATTTATTTAGTTACTTATATCTATTTCATCTAACTTTAAAGTTTAAATTGTAAAACTCTTAATTGCCCCACTTGATCATATTTTAATTGAACTCCCTATTTACAGGATTAATTTTTTTTCTTTTTCATTTCTTCATTTAAATGGAATAGCAATTTATCCATTCATTCTTTCATTCAAATTGAATAGCATTTTATTGATTCATTCCTTCATTCATTTATTCATTTATAAATTATTCATTCATTCATTGTTCATTCATTTATTCATTCATTCATTCATTCATCCATTCATTCGTTTATTCACTCATTTATCCAATCATTCATACATTTATTCCTCCCTTCATTCTTTCATTCATACATTATCCATTCATTCATTCATCTATTCACTCAGTTTTTCATTCATTCATTCATTCCTTGTCCACTTTGTTATTATATCACTCATTTCATTTTGTTGTTTGCCTCATTCATGAATTGTTTTCAATATGTTTACATTCCATAACGATTCATTCACCTATCATCCAATCACTCAGTGTTGTGAACACATTTTGGAACTATTGTAAATCTTACGATATTTTATTGTTTTGTATTTCAGACATCACTGTTAAACACTCTTCAATGCCTAATTACAATTGTTGAACAACCATTGAACAAGAGAGAGGTCCCAGCCACGAACTGAGTTGGTAAATATATCCTTCATTATTCTCTTTTACATGAGTTGGGCATCACATAGTAACTATAGACATCGTGATTTGTTTTGCATAGTGATTTGTTTTAAATGCATTTTTGGCATATTACTGTTACCGAAAACCACTTATATATTATGTTCTGAAAAGTGAGTCTTTAAAAACTAAATAATAATAAAAGGAGTCTACTAGCCGTCGTGTTATATTTAGTGATAGATAACTTGGGATTATTTTGGCATCCTATTATTGTTATCACACTCTAGTATATTAGCGTCATTGCGAATAATTGTACACAAACTAACGACGAGTCACACACATTGGTGATACATTTTTCGTAGTAACATAGTTTAGAGTACACGCGATTGACACATTGTTATTGACACAAGTCATAATAACTCCGCATTGTATTGACACATTGCTTTATAAGATATAGCGATAAAAGGCATCAAATTCAACATACATAATAGGTTGAAATAAGAGAGAGAGATTTCTAAAAATAGAACAGTTCATTCCAGTAAGTGTAAATAAATAAAACAGTCAGTAACAGTATCCTGTCAATATAATATATATAAAACATCGTAACTAATTTATTGCAACATGGAAGCATATAAAAGATACTTAAGTCTCGCAAAGGACTTAGAAATACCCCAGGAAAGAATATTTTCATGGTGCGAAGAGAAAGTAAAAGAAGAAAAAGAACACGAAGAAAGAATTCGTAGAGAAGAAAATGAAGAAAGAATTCGTAAAGAAGAAAAAGAACATGAAGAAAGAATTCGTAGAGAAGAAAATGAAGAAAGAATTCGTAAAGAAGAAAAAGAACACGAAGAAAGAATTCGTAGAGAAGAAAATGAAGAAAGAATTCGTAGAGAAGAAAATGAAGAAAGAATACGTAGAGAAGAACGAGAAGAAAGAGTCCAAGAAAGGGAACTAAAAAGACAAATAGCTTTAGCAGAAGAAGAAACCAAAAGGACCCAAATGATGCTGGAAATTGAAAAAACAAAAACCGGTCATGAAAGAAAACATAATAATAGTGATGAATTTTTCGTGAAACTTCCACGCATGCCAACATACGATGAACGCTCAGACTGCCTAGAATCCTTCTTACACCGATTCGAAGTTCAGGCTAAAGGTTATCGTTGGCCAGAAAGCAAATGGGCCACAGCCTTGATTAACTGCTTATCTGGAGAACCGCTAAAAGTTTTCTATACCTTAACAACTGAAGATGCAGATGACTATGGAAAAATTAAAGACGCTCTACTAAAAAGATTTAGATTAACGGAAGATGGTTACCAGGAAAGGTTTCACACTGCAAAACCGGAAAGTGGAGAAGACTTTAATACATTCGTGAACCGAATTACTCAATTTCTAAATCGGTGGCTTGAGTTGGCAAACGTAAAACAAGACGACTTTGCAGGCCTCTACTATCTCACGCTGAAGAATCGAATCTATCAAGCTTGCAACCCAGATTTAGTCGCATTCTTTAAAGAGAGAAAGCCAGAAAACTTGGACAAATTAAAAATCTACGCAGAAAACTTTAACAGCGCACATCCATTGACACCCCTTAGCAGAACATTGAAGGAACCATACTACGCTGCCGCTGCTCAGAGTCCAGGTACACCTAAAGTTCAGTACTCAAATAGAACGAGCCGATCAATCACTCGGAACACGCAAGTGAAACAAGATGATCATAGTAACAAACCATGGAACAAACAGTTCAATAGAGACCATAGCCGACCCTATCAAAACAAAACAAGAAATAGCACTGACAATAATACTGAGTATAAGAAAACCAACAAACCTATAATTAAATGTCAATATTGTGGAATGAAAGGCCACACAGCAGACAAATGTTACAAAATCGTGGGATATCCAAAAGAAACTGCAAATGCATCACTCCAAACAAGTGTAAACAATCAGACACGAGTAATGTCAGGAGAAAATATAAATGTGTATTGCGTGAAAGGTATGTCACTTTTAACACAAACTCACAAATCAGGATCGCTATTTTTTTGTGAAGGCAAAGCTAATGGAACTGATTGCAAAATATTGAGAGACACAGGATGCAGTACAGTAGGAATAAAAGCATCTTTGATCAATGACGAAGACAAAACTGGAAAAACGGTACAATGCATCACATTCAGTGGCACAGTCGAAACCTTTGAAACAGCTAATGTGTACATAGAAACCCCATACTATACAGGAATAGTGGAATGCTGTATACTTCCCAACCCCGTCGCTGATGTTATTGTTGGCAATATAAAAGGTCTTAAAGACAACCCAACAGATGTAAAAGAATGGTCATTAACCCAAGAAACAGCTTGTCTAGCAGAAACAAGAAAGATGACTAAGACAACAGAGAAGCCAATGACTATTTCTCTTGAACCACAACAATTTGACAGGAACACGTTCATTGAAGAACAGAAAAAGGACCCGACTTTAACTTCATATTTCAATATCGCAAACAAAGGGACGAAATCAAAAGTTGAATACATCATTGAAAAAGATATTCTGTTCAGGTTACATAGGAAAAGAAACAAAATAGCTAAACAACTGGTCACGCCGAGTATTTACAGAAACAAAATCCTTGGAATAGCGCACGATTCAATAACTTCTGGACATCTTGGGAGCTCTTCCACATTGAAGAGAATATCCGAGAATTTCACATGGCCTGGAATTACTAAAAACGTCCGAGAATATGTGAAATCGTGTGACACATGCCAAAGAAGAGTCGCAAAAGGCAGAATACCGAGATTGCCATTAGAGACAACCCCAGTTATTGAAAAAGTTTTTCAAAAAGTTGCAATTGACATTATAGGCCCTTTAACAAAATCAGATAGAAACCATACACACATACTAACACTAGTCGATTACGCAACCAGGTGGCCAGAAGCGATAGCATTGAAATCAACTACATCGGATCACATAGCTGAAGCATTGATGACAATTTTTACTAGAATAGGCATACCAAATGAGATACTGTCGGACAATGGACCCCAATTTACATCACATATGATGCATGAAACCATGAAACTCATGGGAATCCAACACTCATTCACAACTCCTTACCACCCCCAAGCAAATGGTCTTTGTGAAAGATTTAATGGGACTCTAAAGAATATGTTAAGAAAAGTGTCAGCAGAAAAACCAGATGATTGGGACAGATACTTACCAGCAATCCTATTTGCATATAGAGAAATACCCCAAGAATCTACAGGCTACTCCCCATTTGAGTTAATGTATGGACGATCACCTCGCGACCCGATCAATATAGTAGCCGACATTTGTAAAGGGAATGAGGAGGACAATAACGAAATTATGTTTGCTTACGAATATGTAAGAAACCTGAAAGACAGAATAGAGGACACGTGTAAGCTAGCACAGGAATCCGTCACTAAAAAAGCAGAGAAATACAAGGAATACTCCGATCGAAAAAGCAAATCAAGAAATTTGAGATTGGTGACAAAGTACTAATACTCTTACCCGATGACTCGAGTAAACTTTTAGCTACATGGAAAGGACCATTCAAAATAACAGCAGTAAAATCTAATGTTAATTACGAGATTCAAATTAACAACACAACAAAGACATTCCATGCAAATATGCTAAAAAGATATTTTGATAGAGACACAGTGTCGCAACCTATGTTTACTAATATCGAAGCTTCAAATGCAGGATTGATCATACCGTTGGTCATGGGACACAGACACCCGAGACAGAAAAACAAACAAAAATCGCACAATTGCAACCACCTAAGACAAAAAAAGAAGTACGCAAAGTACTTGGGCTCCTAAATTTTTACAGGAAATACATTTACAACTTCGCGCACATCGCGACACCGCTAACAAATCTGACAAAGAATGGGTCACCGAACAAAATTGTTTGGACAGAAGCGTGTCAGAATAGCTTTAACCAATTAAAGGCATTACTCTGTTCAGAACCAATTCTTAAATTACCCGACATATCAAAAGAATTTGTTGTAAGAACTGACGCGTCTGATAAGGGCATCGCAGGTGTACTATTACAGGAGCATGAGGGAACTCTAATGCCTTGCTTTTATGCAAGCAGAAAATTATTGGACAGAGAATCACGATACTCTGTAATAGAGCGTGAAGGACTGGCCATCGTCTTTGCTTTAAAGACATTCAGCAGATATCTACTGCTAAAAGAGTTTGTGGTCGAAACGGACCATAAACCACTCACGTACATAAGAAATAACAAAATGAATAATAGTAGAGTACTAAGGTGGAGTCTATTTTTGCAAAATTACACTTTCAGTATCTCTCACATACCAGGCTGTGAAAATATTCACGCCGACCTACTTTCTCGATTAGTATAAACACGTGAGAAGGGTATAACTTAACCTCCCATGCATACTGTTAGTTACCTCGCAAACTATGCCAAATCAGAACGCACAATTTCGATAATGTTATTTGTAAACATGATGACCCAACTTAATGTAACATTGAGTATTGTTTGGATATATATACCATACCCATTCATGATTTGGGAAATCTTCTCTTTATCTATTATTGTTATGAATTTTCACCCATTTATGATTAATAATTGAAATGTCAATATTCCATTTACATTTTCATTCATTTCATTCAGTAAATTACCTTCATATCATCGACTTAAATCATGCTTCATTGCCATCACTATTGTTTATCACAATGATTTGTAATCACATTGCCATCATGTTGTTCATCACAATGATTTGTAATCACAATCTTTCATTGTTATTGTCACCCATTCATATACCTACGTTAATATAAACATTTCCATGTCTAGTTAATAAATAATTTAATTGTAGCACAAATCATAACAATGGATTAATGCTAGAGTATCATGATAGTAAATTTACTTCCGTTTGTAAAATCTATCTTTCCCATAATGGTTAAAGAGTATATTTTAAACGTGGGTGGGGGGTGTCACAGTAAAGGTTGTTCACAATTATCTTATTAAATTTTATTTTATTAAGAACTGAATTCATCTCACTCCAGTTATATTTCGGTAGGCTTAGATAAACTTTACCTTCTAATATTAGATCGTCTTTCCTTTTATAGCCTTCCCTCGAATTAATTTCTAATTAGTGAATACTTTTCGTTCTACATTCTGTCACGTAGCCACTTATTATAAAAGCTGATAGGTCTAACATTTGACACTCACTTTCTCTCCACAATCTATGCCGGACGGCCAGTCGATCTATTCCTATATATATACTGGAAGATTTTTATCTTTTGGGACTTTGTAGATATTATATCTACACCATTAAGACGCCGGAGCTTTTAACTTTGATTGTATAATCTTCAAGGATCAAACCCAAGCCCGCTGTCAAAGGACTTCACAATAACTTCTTACCAATTGCCTGGAAGTGGAATTTTACGAGTCCAATCCTGTTATCAGAGGAATAGATCATCCAAGCCCATCAACTGCCTGGAAACGTAAACTTATGAACCTGACATATTATCATAAGTTACGTAAAATATTCATATCTCTATTTGTAACTGCCACGATCACTGTTTATCTCTTTTAATTAAATTTCATCATCATTTTTATTTCATTGTAAACAAATCGTTATTTGTTTTTCATTTATAGTAACTAGTAAATTCTGGGGCCTCATTCTACATAGATCTTCATGCATAGTCGAGTAGCTCTTTACTCACTTGAGACCATGACAATCTCAAGAAGTGGGTGAGAGAGGGATCTAGAAATGACTTTGGGTTTGAAACGAATATTTTTGTGTTCGTGGATAGCTCACACGGTAGAGCCACGCTCTCACCTGCCAGGCGGAGTTGTCGTACCAATAAGGTCGCAGGTTCAAACCCCACCACCGCCGCGGAAAATTTTTTTTTATTCTCTATTGTCTTCTGGCACTTTTCTACTCACTTCATATCTTGTTGAATTCCTTGTAGAGCGCTTTGAGTATAATTGATTGGTTATTACGCAATATAATATATAACGTTTTATTTTGTTCTTTGATAGAAGAAGATTTCCCCTCAGCAACAGTGCAGTACAGTTTGTTTTGTATTTTTGCCATCGGTTTAAATCTTGCACTTTGTGTAATTAATGAAGAAATTCTGCCCAAGGCATGGTAAACATCTTCAGAACAAAATAACAAAAAATCATCACACAAGAGAAAAATATGGCTACTTTATTCATTTGTACTTTGAAAAAGAAATTAATGATATTTATAAGATAATAAAATGAAATACCATTAAGATTAATAGAATAGATTTTATTTCAAGCAAAGCAAATTCTAAAGTTGCAAAGAATGTCTGAGTCCGTATGGTAGGGAATTAACTTTATATAGAATGTCTTTATCTTCCGTTCATTGGTCTTGATAGAGCAATACATTTCTCCACTTAGACCTCGAGTCAGAACCATTTAACTCTCTTCTGACCAGATATTTTCAGAATTTTACCCCAAAATTTCATACTCCCCCAACACAAAAATAGATTTTTCATACAGATTAGCAACAAGTATATTCTATAGTTTGTTCAGAGAAATGAGCTCTGCAAAACAATGTCAAGTTTTTATGGCTATAACTATAACAAAATGAAATCAGAATAAGAAAATTAAAATTGTTGGCTGCATCGCAACGAATATGACGATTTTCCTATGGCTGGTAAGGAGAGTGTTAACCAGTTCATTGTCGTAATCTGGAAAGTCACGTATTTTTAAAAAAATTGTCCAGAAAACTCGTCCTCCAAATTATATTCATCGACTTAAATGACCCTCGTCTTGGCAAAAGAAAAAACCCAAACAAACTCAAACCTGGGACCTTGAGAGGTTTAAGAGTTTTTACCAAGATTGGGGTCATTTGAATCGATCGATATTTGAAGGACCAGGTTTCTGACACATGCGTCAGTGCATGACTTAATCAATTGGAAGGTGACAATTTTGGATTTGCATTTTCGGTAAGAATATGCTCACAAGAGAATTTTAATCTTTATTTGAAGTACATCGAGTGATTTATCATGAAGTTATGGTCATATTTATGGGAAAGGTATCCAGTATCCAGCAACTTTTTTTTCAAATTTCATACTTTTTCAACTTGACTAGCTGTAAATAAAAATATAAAGATGTGAAATTAAGCTTTGGTATTTCTAGAAGATGTACAAAAAGGGTTGATTTAATCATTTTTGACAAGAACTCATTTCATTTTTATTTGAGAAAATAACCTTCTCACTGAACTTGGCAATACCTCAGTTCAGACCTTTTCACCACCAGACTGATTGTGTCATTCACCATAACATATTTTAAATCCTCGTTTTCCATAACACGGCAGTTAGCCGGTTAAACAAGAGCTATGAAGTAAAAAAAAAAAGAAGATAAATAAACCAAAAAAAAACAAAAAATAAAAATAAAATTGAGCTATATATAGTGCAATATCCACTAAATGTGCTCAAAGCGCTTTACAAGGGGTCCCTAGTCAACAGCAACATTTAACATGTAGGACTGTTAGGCGATATTACACTTTTTCGGACAAAGACAACGCTGTTAACGGCTAGGACTCTTTTCCAAGGACTCAACTATGCGCCGAGAGCGCGAGGCTCGAACCCAGGACCGTATTGATAAATACATCAAAGCGAAATAATAGAATCAAGTTAGGGGCAGCGTGGCTCAGAGATACGGTCTTTGCTTCGTACCCGGAGGGTACCGAGTTCAATCAGCCGCCGCTTGCTGCGTTGTGTGGCCTTGAGCAAGTCACCTCGCCCTAGCTCAATTTGCGGCGCTGCATTGCGACTGACGCCTGGGTTATTCCAGTTTTCCCTTGGAATAGAGCCTAAATACACATTTCCGCTATGGGATGAATAAAAGAAATTTTATTTTATTGTATTTTTATTTATTTATTTATTTATTTATTTATTTATTTATTTATTCATTTATTTATTCATTTATTTATTTATTTAAATACAAAACTCTTCTCATAATGGTATCAATATGTCACCGCACTTGATGCTTGAAATTCAAGTTATAGCCACAAGTATGAAAAAAATAGTTGTCTTTTAGGGACAGTGGGCCCATGTTTCCGGATTTATCCCGGTTTCTATAGCGTGAAGCGGATAATAGCAATCGCTTGCTACCCTTTAGATAAGACGATAGTTTATCGCAAAGTACTTTCTAACAGATCTAACAGATTCAGCTACCCAATCACGGCTGCTTGGACTGGAAGATCAGACGGACACACAGTGGCTGAATACAATGATGGGGGTGAAGACAAAGATGGTGATAGTAATGACACAGTGATGTGTGTTTTAACATAAACGCAACCAGATATCGTCATGTCATAAATAATAATAAATAATAATAAAGTGTGTTATAGCGCTAAATGCCGAAACTTCAAAGCGCTTTACAATATACTTATCAAACCATTAACACACTCATACCGAGCCAAACATACACACACACCAGTTGCAAGTTTTACAAAATGAAATTGACATTCAACAAAGTGGCATCAAAAAATAAAACGAATAATTCACTCATCCAGAAGAAAATGCCTAGGATAAAATTTTTAAGGAAAAGATGAGTTTTCAGATTTTTCTTTAAATTCTGTACGCTGTCCGTGAGCCTTACTGACAAAGAAGCGAGTTCCAAATCGTAGGTCCTGTTTTATAGAAAGATATATCGCCGACATTGGATTCAATAGTCTGATGTCACGTCGCCCAGCAACGGCGGCCAACGTGGTTCAAAACAAATAATTTCGGTACCTTTTATTCCTCATAAGTCTTGTGATCAGAATGTGTAAAAGTCAAAACATGATCAGATTTATAATGTTTGTTTTCCTCTAGATACGCTTTTATGCTCGTGGAGAAATATTTCATAAGGGCGTCCGCCATTGTTCCGATAGTGTAAAGCCAGTTACTAAGTTACCATGCGTCATTACGAGGGAAGTGACGTTACGATTGTTGATGAAGCGTATTAGTAAGCAGTGTTTTTGGCACTTTTAGTAGCCACACATACTGGTAGATTGAGTCTGATTCAACCGCTCACCGCCCGCCATTGTTCCGATAGTTTAGAGCCAGTTACTAAGTTACCATGCGTCATTACGAAGGCAGTGACGTCATGACTTATGAAGCCTATTACTCATAAAGACGGATGGCAAAAAAAAAAAAAAACCCCAACAATAAAGATCTGAGTGACGTCGACTTCATTCTATCTAGATAACATTTTTCAATCAACGGGTCTTTTTTCTTAATGTGAGGATTTATGTTTATTCTCGCCCATCACGAATCGAAATTAACCAGGAGTTTCATATATCTCAGGGGGTCCAGATAGATCAGTTGCTAGAGCACTCGCTTCACGCGCCACATCGTCACATACTTCGCTACCAGAAATCAGAGTTGGTGGAGCCCAAAGGCAAATCCTTACTTGAAAT